>NC_064287.1:59217615-59525931 GCF_019186545.1 Solanum stenotomum
TATGTTTATAACACCTCTAATAGGACTTGCATAAATCTTTGATCGATAATTTAATTACTGCATATATAACTTGATTTAGCTATTATTATGATACTTTACTAGGCATAATAATCAATACGTTTCAAGTTTATATTGTTAGGTTATTTATATGCTACTAACTTATAACTCTAAATTAATTACTAAGTAATATGATAGCATGCTAGTTAAAATAACTCGTAAGTATTTTCATACATTATGATAAGTATATTGGTGTGTCATAAAGAAGAATATTATTGTATTAAATATGACTTGAAACTCTTACAAAAATTTGGCGTTAATATCTATTGAAACTAATAATAAATATTGTAGAACAATTAAAATTACATATTAAAACTACTGTTTCAATACATCATTAGTTTATATGTTTTTGAGACATTCAATGTGCATGCATATAACATATAATATATTTTATAATCATATTATACTTTATCATTTATTATAAAGAAACCAACATCATAATATTAACTCAATTATTTTTGATAGTTTTCATCATGTCGAATTTGTCAAAGCTTGAATTTGTGGCACTTGACATTTCTGAAAAGAACTATTTGTCATGAGTATTTTATGTTGAAATTCACCTTACCGCTAAGGGTCTTAATGATTGTATAATCGAAGGAAATAAGGCATCAAGTCAGGATAAAGCGAAAGCTATGATTTTCCTTCGTCATCATCTTGATGAAAGCCTGAAGGTTGAATACTTAACAGTTAAAGATCCACTTGAATTGTGGATAGGTTTGAAAGGGAGGTATGACCACCTCAAGACAACTGTATTGCCAAGGGCTCCTTATGAGTGGATGCACTTACGGTTTCAAGATTATAAAACTGTAACTGAGTATAACTTTGTTGTATTTAGAATCACTTCCCAATTAATATTATGTGGGGAAGTTATAAAAGATGAGGACATGTTGGAAAAGACACTAACTACTTTCCATGCCTCCAATATGATATTACAGCAGCAATACCGTGAAAAGGGTTTTAAAAAATACTCTGAATTAATCTCATGCCTTCTGGTGGCTGAGCAACATAATGACCTTTTAATGAAAAATCATGAAGTCCGTTCCACTGGAAGTGCTCCATTACCGGAGGCCCACGGGGTAGAAGCACACGGCCAGTCTGAAATAATACAAAATAATCAGGGCCATAATAATGTGCGTGAATGTGGCAAAGGCAAAAGACGATATAATAATCGTCGAGGTGGTGGTCATAACAAAAGGGAGAACAATATGGGCTCTCAAAATAATCCTTCAAAAGGCAAGGGCGATCACTGTCATCGTTGTGGCCTTAAAGGTCACTAGAAAAATGAATGTCGGGCACCTGCGCATTTTGTCAGGCTGTATCAAAATTCCTTTAAAAGGAAAAGGAATAAAGGTGGTGCCTCCTCTTCTAATGCCCGAGTGGAGTCACATTTGACTCTAAAAAATGATGCTCAGGCAGGGTCTTCTCAAAAATATGATGAGAATGTTGAGGCGAATTTAGCATTGAAAGATGATGCTTTTGTTGGGCTCGATGATATTACTCATCTAGAAGCTGAGGACTTCTTTAGGGATCGCAATTGAAGATTGATAATTGAATTGGGAAATGAATAATATTTTGTGTTTTTAATGTCTTACTTAAAGTTCATGTACTTAAATTTTCTTTTGTTAAGTTTCATACTTCTTATTATGTATTTTTATTTTTATGAAGATAAATGAAATTTTCTAGTCTTCAATTGGATCCAAGATGAGTAATGGAGATATGTGTCTTCTGGACAGTGCCACAACTCATACGATACTAAGAGAAAAGAAATATTTCTCTCATTTGGTAATGAAAAAGGCATATGTTAATACAATATCTGGTAGTACAAAATTGATTGAGGGCTCTGGAGGAGCAGCCTTATTACTACCTGGAGAAACATTATTGGTAATTGATAATGCATTGTATTGTAGTAAGTCTCATAGAAACTTATTAAGTTTCAAGGTTATTCGCCAAAATGGCTATCATGTTGAGACTGCGAATGAAGGAAATGTTGAATACCTTTATATTACTACAATAAATGCGGAGAAGAAAACTGTGCATGAAAAATTGCATGCACTCTCTTCTGGGTTGTACCATACAAATACTGGTACGGTTGAATCACATGCCATAGTCAACAAAAGGTTTACTGGTTCTAATGATTTTATCATTTGGCACGACCGGTTGGGCCATCCCGGTTATAATATGATGCACAGAATAATTGAGAATTCACATGGGCATAGTTTGAAGAACCAAAATGTTCTTCAATCAAAGGAATTCTCTTGTGCTGCTTGTTCACAAGGAAAGTTGGTTATCAAACCATCAACAACTAAGGTTGGAGTGGAATCTCCCGCATTTCTGAAACGGATACAGGGTGATATATGTGGGCTTATTCACCCTGCATGTGGACCATTTAAATATTATATGGTCTTGATAGATGCATCTACAAGATGGTCTCATGTGTGCTTATTATCAACTCGCAATATGGCTTTTCCGAGGTTGTTGGCTCAAGTAATAAGGTTAAAATCACAATTTCCAGATTATGCAATAAAAACAATTCGTCTTGATAATGCTGGTGAGTTTACATCTCAAGCATTTAATGATTATTGTTTGTCCACTGGAATAACAGTTGAACATCCTGTTGCACATGTTCATACTCAAAATGGTTTAACAGAGTCATTGATTAAACGTCTTCAATTGATAGCTAGACCATTGCTGATGAGAACAAAGTTGCTTGTTTCGATTTGGAGGAATGCTATTTTGCATGCAGTGACACTTGTGCGCATAAGCCAACCAATTATCATGACATCTCCTCATTACAATTGGTTTTTGGTCAGTAGCCAAACATTTCCCATCTTAGAATCTTTGGTTGTGCGGTATATGTTCCAATTGCTCCACCACAACGCACAAAGATGGGTCCCCAAAGAAGGTTGGGGATGTATGTTGGGTATGAATGTCGTTCTATTATAAAATATTTGGAACCTAGAACTAGAGATTTATTTACGGTAAGGTTTGCTTATTGTCATTTTGATGAATCAGTATACCCAACATTAGGGGGAGAACAAAAGCAATTGGGAAATGAGATAGATTGGAATTCACTTTCACTGTCTCATTTAGATCTTCGAACAAATCAATGTGAGTAAGAAGTTCAAAAGATAATTTATTTGCAGAATATTGCAAATTAATTGCTGGATGTATTTACTAACCTTTCACGGGTTACTAAATCATATATCCCAGCTGCTAATGCTCAAGTTCGAGTTGATGTCCCGATAGGACAAAATGTTAAGGCAAATGAGTCCGGACCACGCTTAAAACGTGGTAGACCAATTGATTCCAAGGATAAAAATCCTCGAAAAAAAGGAATAAATGATCAAGATGATCATAATATAGAGGCAATTGCTCATAAAGAGCTCCGAGACATAATAAATGAAGACACCACAAAGGAGGTCCATGTACCTGAAAATAATGAGAATGAGGAAATCTCTATAAATTATGTCTCGACGAGAAAAATGTGGAATCGAAATAATATTGTGGTGGATAATATTTTTGCCTATAATGTTGCAGATGAAATAATGCAAAAAGATGAGGAATTAGAACCACGATCTGTCAATGAATGTAGATAGAGAAATGATTGGTCAAAATGGAAGGAAGAAATTCAAACAGAATTGGCTTCACTTGAAAAACGTGAAGTTTTTGGACCAATAGTCCGAACCCCTGAAGGTGTCAAGCCAGTTGGGTACAAGTGGGTTTTTGTGCGAAAACGAAATGAAAATGGTAAAGTCATAAGATATAAAGCACGACTTGTGGCATAAAAATTTTCGAAAAGACCTGACATTGATTGTGAGGAGACATATTCTCTTGTGTTAGATGCAATTACCTTCAGGTATCAAATAAATATGACAGTTCATGAAAAGCTTGAAATGCATCTAATGGATTTATATGGCTCACTAGACCACAACATTTTTATGAAAATCCCCGAAGCACTCAAAGTGCCTGAAGCATATGAAAATTCAAAAGAAAATTGTTCAATAAAGCTTCAAAAATCCTTATATGGATTGAAACAATCAAGATGAATGTGGTATAATCGTCTTAGCGAATATTTGCTAAAAGAAGGGTATAAGAATGACCATATTTATCCTTGTATTTTTATACGAAAGTCAAAATATGAATTTGTAATAATATCTGTTTATGTTGATGACTTGAACATCATTGGAACTCCTACAGAGCTTTCAAAAGCCGTTGAGTGTTTGAAGAAAGAATTTGAAATGAAAGATCTTGGAAAGACAAAATTTTGTCTTGGCCTTCAGATTGAACATTTGAAAAGTGAAATATTTATCCATCAATCAACATATACTGAAAAGGTTTTGAAGCGATTTTACATGGATAAATCACACCCATTGAGTACCCCGATGGTTGTGAGATCTCTCGATATAAATAAAGATCCATTCCGACCTCAAGAAAAGGATGAAAAGATTCTTGGTGATGAAACACCATATCTTAGTGCTATTTGGGCACTAATGTACCTAGCCAACAATACCCGGCCATATATTTGTTTTGCAGTAAGTTTATTGGCAAGATTCAGCTTATGTTCAACAAAAAGACATTGGAAAAGTGTTAAGCATATATTCATATATCTTCAAGGAACAATTGATACGGGATTGTTGTATTCTAATGCATCCAAGTCAGAATTGATCGGTTATGCAGATGCTGGCTATTTGTCTGATCCACAAAAAGCCCGATCTCAGACAGGCTATTTATTCACATATGGAGATAAAGCTATATCATGACGTTCGATGAAGCAAACAATAGTTGCTACTTCTTCAAATCATGCAGAGATAATAGCCATTCATGAAGCCAGTCTAGAGTGTGTATGATTAAGATCAATGACTAAACACATTTTGCCATTATGCGGTCTTTCTGTGCAAACAAAGATTCCAACAATATTGTATGAAGATAATGTTGCTTACATAGCTCAATTAAAGGGAGGATATATCAAAGGAGACCGAACAAAGTATATTTCACCTAAGTTCTTTTTCACACATGATCTTGAACAAAATGGTGAGATAAATGTTCAACAGATTCGTTCGAGTGATAATCTTGCAGATTTATTCACTAAGGCATTGCCAACATCAATATTTGAGAAATTAAGATATAAGATTGGAATGCGTCGTCTCCAGGATATCAAATAAAGTTTTCATCAGGGGAAGTAAAATACGCGTTGTACTCTTTTTCCCTTAACCAAAGTTTTGTCCCATTGGGTTTTTCTAGTAAGGTTTTTAAAGAGGCAGCACTCAAGGCGTATTACAAGGTATGTGTACTCTTTTTCCTTCACTAGGATTTTTCCCACTGTATTTTTCCTAGTAAGGTTTTAACGAGGCACATTATATATGAATATCCAAGGGGGAGTGTTATAAATACATTAATGTGGATGTCATCCGTAACTCTCTTCAAAGATCATCCGTAACTCTCTTTGAAGTTCATGTATGAAATAAATGAACACTATTTAATTCATGTAACTTTGAAGAGACATTTTGTACTATAAATAAGCGATGATTATTTTATAAAAAAAAAACAATTGAAAAGTACAGAAGAAAGAAATAAGAAAGCATTATCTCTCATTCCCATATATCTTGTCTATATATTTATTGTCAGATATTATTTTATATTGCTAATATTTCACAACAATTATTATTTTTTATCAGTATCGTGTTATTAAGTTAGTAATTTTGTATTTTAAAAAAATATTATCGGCTTGATTGGTTTTATAGTTTTTTGGAATATGTGTGGTCAACTCTATTTCAGCTCAAATTTTGTGCTACATTGATGACGATTCATTAAATGATATTCATTATTTTCAAAAGGCGAACATCATTTTTTGGAGCTTGTGTGTCACAAAACATAATTTCAAGATTATATCATATTTTGTGTGTGTATTATTTCATGAATTTTCTGGAATAAATGATACTCATTGTTTTCGAAAGTTAGATATCACTTTTTATGTATTTTATGTTTCACTAAACAATAATTCATGAATCTTGACTTTTTCGTGTATAGTAGTAATATAAATTTTCTGAAATATGTGTGATTGACAGGAATTAGATGATTTTCTCAATTTTTCGTGTGTGTTAATTCATGAATATTTTGGAGATATGCTGGTTTGCCCTTGGGGACCAATTGGCTCCATAGTTAAGGTCTTAACGGATGTCTATGAAATTTTTTGGCAAAATTCACGTAGGAGTTCCGGATCACCAAAAATCCATGGACTATAGCACACTAAAATCGATAAAATTGAGGGTTTACCTGCTCTGGGCTCGTTTGACCTTAAAAATTGGTCGATTTACTCGTGGGGACCAACTGGCTCAAGCGCTAAGGTTTTAACGGACGTCCATGAAAAATTTCGGCAAAAATTAAATCAGAATTTCGGATCACAAAAAATTCATGGACTATAGCACATGAAAATCAGCAAAATGGGGGGTTTACCTCTTTAGGGTTCGTTAGATCTTGAAAATGGGCCGGTTTACCCGTGGGGACCAACTGGCTCCATAGCTAAGGTCTTAACGGAAGTCCATGAAAAATTTCGATAAAAACCACGTCAAAATTTTGGATCACAAAAAATCCATGGACTATAGCACACGAAAATCTGCAAAATGGGGGGTTTACCTGCTCTAGGCTCGTTTGACCATGAAAATGGGTCGGTTTACCCGTGGGAACCAACTGGCTCCATAGCTAAGGTCTTAGCGGACGTCCATGAAAATTTTTGGCAAAAATCATGTCGAAATTTTGGATAACCAAAAATATAAAGAATATAGCACACGAAAATCGGCAAAATAGGGGGTTTACTTGCTTTAAGGCTTATTTGACCTTGAAAATGAGTCGATTTACACGTGGGACCAATTGGCTCCATATCTAAGGTCTTAACAGACGACCATGAAAAATTTCTGCAAGAATCGTATCTAAATTCTGGATCACCAAGAATCCATGGACTATAGCATATGAAAATTGGCAAAATAGGGTCTATCTGCTCTGGGCTCGTTTGACCTTGAAAATGGTCCGGTCTGCCCATGCGGACCAACTGACTCCATAACTAAAGTCTTAATGGACGTCCATGAAAAATTTTGACAAAAATTACGTCGAAATTCCCGATCAACAAAAATCCATGGACTATAGCATAAGAAAATCGGCAAAATAGGAGGTTTACCTGCTCTGCGCTCGTTTGACCTTGAAAATGGGCCGATTTTCCCGTGGGGACCAACTGGCTCCAAAGCTAAGGTCTTAACAAACGTCTATGAAAATTTTTGGGAAAAATCACGTTGAAATTCTTGATCACCAAAAATTCATGGACTATAGCACACGAAAATCGGCAAAATGGGGATTTACTTGCTCTAGGGCTAATTTGACCTTAAAAATGGACCGATTTTGCCAGTGAGGACCAACTGTGCTCCATAGCTAAGGTCTGAACGTACGTCCATGAAAAATTTCAGCAAAAATTACGTCAGAATTCCAGATCACCAAAATTCCATGGACTATATCACACGAAAATCGGCGAAATGGGGGGTTTACCTGGTTGAGGGTTCGTTTGACCTTGAAAATGGGCCGATTTGCCCGTGGGGTCAAATTGGCTCCACAGCTAAGGTTTTAACGGACGTCTATGAAAAATTTCGGCAAAAATCATGTCGAAATTCTGGATCACCAAAAATGCATGGACTATAGCACACGAAAATCGGCAAAATGGGGAGTTTACCTTCTCTGGGCTCGTTTGACCTTAAAAATGGGTCGATTTGCCCGTGGGGACCAACTGGCTTCATAACTAAGGTCTTAATGGATATCCATGAAAAATTTTGGCAAAATGGGGGTTCACCTGCTCTAAGGCTCGTTTGACCTTGAAAATAGGTCGGTTTTCCCGTGGGGACCAAAGCCAGCTCCATAGCTAAGGTCTTAACGGACGTCTATGAAAAATATCAGCAAAAATCACGTCGAAATTCTGGAGCACCTAAAATCCGTGGACTATGGCACACGAAAATCCGCAAAATAGGGGGTTTACCGGCTCTGGAGCTCGTTTGACCTTGAAAATGGGTGGATTTACCCGTGGGGACTAACTGCCTCCATAGCTAAAGTCTTAGCGGATGTCTATGGAAAATTTCGACAATAATCACGTCGGAATTCTGGATCACCAAAACTCTATGGACTATAGCACACGAAAATCGATAAAGTGTGGGGTTTACCTGCTATAATGCTCGTTTGACCTTAAAAATGGATTGATTTTCCCGTGGGGACCAATTAGCTCCATAGCTAAGGTCTTAACGGACGTCCATAAAATTTTTTGACAAAAATCACGTCGAAATTACGGATCACCAAACATTCATGGACTATAACACATAAAAATCGATAAAATGGGGGGTTTACCGGCTCTGGGATCGTTTGACCTTGAAAATGAGTCGGTTTGCCCCTGGGGACCAACTGACTCCATAACTAAGGTCTTAGCGGACGTCCATGGAGAATTTTGGAAAAAATCACGTCGTCGGAATTTGGAATCACCAAATATCAATGTACTATTGCACACGAAAATTGGCAAAATAGGGGGTTTACCTGCTTTGTGGCTCGTTTGACCTTGAAAATAGTCCGGTTTACCCATGGGGACCAGCTGGATCCATAGCTAACATCTTAACGGACGTCCATGAAAAATTTCGGCAAAAATCACGTCGAAATTCCCTATCACCACAAATCCATGGATTATATAGCACACGAAAATCGGCAAAATGAGGGGTTTACCTGCTCTACACTCGTTTGACCTTGAAAATGAGCAGGTTTTCCTGTGGGTACCAACTGGCTCCACAGTTAAGGTCTTAACGGACGTCCATAAAATTTTTTGGCAAAAATCACTTCGAAATTCCGGATCACCAAAAATCCATGGACTATAGCACACGAAAATTGGCAAAATAGGGGTTTACCTTCTCTAGGGCTCGTTTGACCTGTAAAATAAGTCGTTTGCCCGTGGGGACCAACTGACTCCATATCTAAGGTCTTAACGGACGTCCATGAAAAGTATCGGCAAAAATCACGTCGAAATTCTGGATCACCAAAAATCCATGGACTATAGAACACGAAAATCGACAAAATGGAGGTTTATTTGCTCTGGGTTTGTTTGACCTTGAAAATGGGCCGATTTACCCGTGGGGACCAACTGGCTCCATAACAAAGGTCTTAACGGAGGTCCTTGAAATTTTTTGGCAAAAATCACGTCGGAATTCCGGATCAACAAAAATTCATGCACTATAACACTCGAAAATCGGCAAATTGAGGGGTTTATTTTCTTTGCAGCTCGTTTGACTTTGAAAATTAGACTGTTTGCTCGTGGGGACCAATTGGCTCCACATCTAAGGTCTTAACGGACGTCCATGAAAAATTTCGGCAAAAATCACGTCGAAATCCAGATCACCAAAACTCCATGAACTATATCACACGAAAATCGACAAAATAGGGAATTACCTGCTCTGGGCTCGTTTGACTTTGAAAATGGACCAGTTTGCCCATGGGGACCAATCGGCTCCACAACTCAGGTTTTAAAGGACGTCCACGAAAAATTTTGGCAAAAATCACGTCAGAATTTTGAATCATCAAAAATCCATGGATTGTAGTATACGAAAATCGGAAACATGAAGGGTTTACCTGTTTTGGGGATTGTTTGACCTTAAAAATGAGTCGATTTTCCCGTAGGGACCTACTGGCTCCAAAGCTAAGGTCTTAATGGACGTCTATGAAAAAATTTGGCAAAAATCACGTCGGTATTCTGGATCACCAAAAATCCATGCATATAGCACACGAAAATCGGTAAAATGAGAGGTTTACGTGCTTTGGGGCTTGTTTGACCTTGAAATGGGTCAGTTTGCCCATGGGGACCAACTCAATCCATAACTAAGGTCTTAAGGGATGTCTATGAAAAATTTCGGCAAAAATCACGTCGAAATTCTGGATCACCAAAAAATTGTGGACTATAGCACACAAAAATCGACAAAATGGGGTGTTTACCTGCTCTAGGGCTCGTTTGAACTTGAAAATGGGCCGATTTTGTCCGTGGGGACCAGCTGGATCCAAAGCTAAGGTCTTAACGGACGTCCATGAAAAATTTCAGCGAAAATCGCATCAGATTTCAGATCACCAAAACCCATGGACTATAGCACACGAAAATTGGCAAAATAGGGGGTTTACCTGCTCTGGGCTCGTTTGACCTTGAAAATAGGTGGGTTTGCCCGTGGAGACCAACTAGCCCTATAGCTTAGGTCCTAACGGAAGTCCATGAAAAATTTTCTCAAAAATCACGTCGGAATTCTGGATCACCAATAATTCATGGACTATAGTACACGAAAATCGACAAAATGGGTGGTTTCTCTGCTCTGGAGCTCCTTTGACCTTGAAAATGGTTCGGTTTTCCCGTGGGGACCATTTGGCTCCATAACTAGGGTCTTAACGGACGTCCATGAAAATTTTTGGTGAAAATCACGTCAGAATTCTGAATCACTGAAAATTCATGGACTATAGCACACGAAAAACGGCAAAATGGGGGTTTACATGCTCTGGGGCTCGTTTGACCTTGAAAATTGATTGGTTTGCCTGTGGGGACCAACTGGCTCCATAACTAAAGTCTTAACGGACGTCCATGAAAAATTTCGACAAAAATCACGTCGGAATTCCAGATCACCAAAAATCCATAGACTATAGCACACAAAAATCGGCAAAATGGGGGGTTTACCTACTCTGGGGCTCGTTTGACCTTGAAAATTGTGATATGAAATTCCTACTTGTTTTTTGCTGAAATTTTTCATGGACATTCGTTAAGACCTTTATAATGGAGCCAGTTGGTCCGAAAGAGCAAACCGATGCATTTTCAAGTTCAAACGAGTCCCGAAGCAAGTAAAATTAGATTTTACCGATTTTCATGTACTATAGTCTATGGATTTTTGGTGAGCCAGAATTTCGGCTTTCTTTTGGCCGAAATTTTTCGTAGACATCCGTTAAGACCTTTGTAATAGAGTCAGTTGGTCCGAGGGGCAAACCAATGTTTTCAAGTTCAAACGAGCCCTAAAGTAGGTAAAACCAGGTTTTATCGATTTTCATGTACTTAGCTCACATTGTCTATTTTCGATTAAAGCTAATATCCCACAAGATGAACTAAGTTACTTTCTAAGGTTTTATGAAGTTTTCATATGATTCTAAGATGAATTGACTATGTTCATACTTTACAATCCTTTTGACAGGTTTTACTACATTTAGCTTGGTCATGCATATCATGTTTTCCTATTATGTCCCTTTATGATCATATTTTCATGTTCATGCATATCCCTCATAATTAGTATATTTCATATACTAATGCATACTTGTGCCTACATGTTTTAATGACGTAAGGTGTGACGCTTCTTCTCCCTCCGTTCGTGGCTAGTGAGCACTTGGAGAATTTGAAGACTTGGTGAGTCCTCATACTTTGAGGACAATGTCACATTTATTGATTTCCTTATGTTTTCGTTTTCAGACGTTGTATGTGGTGTACGGGTTACGTCCCAACCACTCTTTTGATGTAATAGATAGCTTGCCAAGACTTTGATGTACTTCCACTTATATGTCAAACTTTGTACTTGTGAGATTTCATGCTTTTCTCTATTATGTTGTGTATATGTATGTCAAGTGGTTTGTGTAGGGCCTTTCGGGGTCTTATACGTCATGTCACGTCTAAGGTGTACTTTGAGTCATGACAATTACGTATAGTCCCACCATTTTTTAAGGAAAATTTTCACATTTACGAGCCAACTTTAGAAATTACGCGACTTTCTTAGTTTTTCGTGTTTATTAGCCCATGAATCTGGTGATTCTGAAAACTTTATGAGAACTTCCGTAATGAGTTGGAAAAACATTACGTATAGTCTCGTCATTTTTTTAAGGCATATTTTCGCATATACATCTCGTAGAATTAGTCGAGGTGCACGAAAGTTGGCTTGGACACCAGCCATTCAATAAAAAAAAGGGTGCAAAAGCCGACGACATACCACTCACCTAAAAAAAAAAGACAGCGCAGTGCATTAGAGGCTATGCTTGGGGTCCAGGATATGGTCGAGACTATTGACCACTCCCCTATTTCTGAATTTCCTTGATGCAGTAATCCTAAATCAGTTCAGTTCAAAAACATTTTAAAGCTATCACCATACAAAAGAAACCAACATGAGACCAAAGCATTGGAGAGGTGCCACAACTGCTCAGCAAATGAAACTACAAATAGAGTACTTCGTAGTATTCCTCCCATGCCTTGAACCGCAGAAAATGTCTTCCATGAAAGCGGGACACAATCAAACAAAATGTCTAGATATTCGAGTTCAAAGTGAGGATTTCCCTAGAAATTAAAGCTCATCATCTTTGAAGTCTACAGCAAAATTCCAGTAATGAAGAACCCCAGCATCAGCAAAGACCTTACGAGCAGCAGCCTCAGTCCTGCACTCGTGAACCAAAAACCTATGAAAGCTCGATTTAGCAACAATCCCTTGCCAGACTAACACACACTTGTTGAGAGGCTTCTCTTCATCTTCGTCTTCGTCTTCTTTCTTAACAGCAGCAGCCCAATCTATTCGCCTAAGCATAAGTTTCCCATATCGCTTGATGGACTTTTTACCACCTTCAACTACCACCACATTTATATCTCCCAAGATAACCGCACACCCCGTCATGCGATTCTCCTGTGCATTGACATCGACCTTGAAGCGATTTTGAGGGTGTGAAAGGTCATTGATCCTGTATACTGAAACTATCGTCTCTGGCGCAATAGTTGGGTCGTCAAAGAGTCTCCTTTCTTTCTTCTCACGAAGCTCATCAGGAGTGAGCATCCGAGAAAGATTTCTGTCTATATGAGCCTGCTCGCGCTCAGCAGCAGCACTTCTAATCTCCTTTTCAAGCTTTGTGGGATCCTGAGTGGCTTCTGAGCCAAGGACTCTCATAAGATTACTCATTTTAATTTTTGGTTTTGGTGGTTCTAACAGGCCCTGACGTATCATTTCCTGCTTTTCTCTCTCCTGATCCATTCGGCGCCGGGTGCGCATTTTCTTCTGCTCCTTCTTGGTCAGCTTCAGTGGCTGTGGAGGAGGTGGAGCAGGTTCAGCAGGAGGCTCAATAGGACAGGGGTGTTCCACATAAATGGTGATCCTCTCCATCTTCAACATATCATCAGTTAAGTTACCGTTGACCATAACACCATAAGCACCAGATCGTAACAGAGGAGCTTCCCTGGCATGTCAGATGAAGAAACAAGAAATACTTGAGTGTCTAGTCAAAGTCATCATTTTTCGGAATTAAGAAGATTAAAACAAAGTAAGCATAGCTATAAAAGAAAATTTGGAGATCACACCCGAGGATCATCCACATATCATGTAAATTGAATAAAATATGGAAAAGTTAAGTCCTTTCAATCACATTATAATTGCACAATACCAGTAGTGTGGACCGCTGATAGTAGCAGATGTCAATTTTGTAGGATTCTTCTTAAACGAAAGTTATATTAAAAGGGGAGAGAAATTTGCATCACATGAACTCATCCGGAGTGTGTAAAGTGTGGCAGATAGGACAGTGCAAGATAAGAGACCATAACCACATCAAGGAGATAAGTCACATTATAAGTGATGTACACAGACTAGAAGCACCCAGGACACAGACCCATCAAAACAATTATCCATCTGATGGTTAGACACAAGACCAATAGTGTTCAAGATCCACTTCCATCTGTGGAACTCACTAAACACACAACGCATAGTGGCCTCAACATCGAATGAGGAGACAGATTAAGGGTCCACTAGGGGGGAAAGCATATGATAGACTAAAAAAAGTAAAAAAAAGGGAGATTGAAACAACTTACCACCACTCAACATCAGGTATTGGTTCCTTTGATTTTTCTTTGGTGATAATCCTCTCTGACACCTCAATAAGATTTGGATTTATGTCAGGCTCTGCTTTTGCCTTTGCCAATTGCACTTGCTTTATCCTCAGCTCTTTGGTTCGTAATTCACCAAATTGGCTCTGCAAAATCAAATATTACATAATTAATAAAACCTAATCAAGAGTAATAAGAAGAATAAAGAGAGAATCACAAAAGAATGTGAAAATACAACAACGAGAACAAATTATGAAGTACCTTTAACTTGATTATTTCTGCGTCTCGGGACCATTTACCTTCCTCCACAAACTGAAATGACATCTTCTTGGGCCTCAATATTTTGTTCTTGTCAATGCCCATCCTCGGATCAAAATGAGGATTTTTATCAAGATCAATGTCAAGTTCAGGTTTGAGAAGTTGGAAGCTCTCTTTGTTCTGCTTATTGATGTTTACCTGCACAACAACCCAAAGTCAGCACCACAAGCTATTGGAATAAATATAGAAACACTAAAAAAGATGGCCTGAACATGTATGAGCCGTACCTTAAGGGTGCTAGATGGCTTAGGCACATTGACCACATTTCCCTGCTCATCAATTTCTCTGCCAAATGCATCCAAACAAAGAACGGTGGCTTTAGCGAGTTTTGGCTGAATTATAACCTCTGGAGGCATTTGCCCAGGAAACATGTTAGTGAGGGAGGGACACTCCGGGTCCTGCCGGAATTCGATCTTAGCAGAAAACTCCTGCGCACGCTTCATCGCTTCGTAGCTCTGTGCTGTGAGGCCCGCAACATGAGGCAAGCTACTGGGTAGCATATTTACAGAAACCATGGTAGCTATAGATGATGTGCTACGTTCTGAACCTGGAGTGGGTAATATCCCTTCATCTGAAGATGCAACTGGTGGTGGCAATATCGCCACATTGGTTGAAGGGGCTTTAAGGCTCTCCTTGGAACCCATTTGTGAACTTCCATCTCTCGTAGAGTTGGCACCCTTGATTAACTACAGAAATTAAAAGAGAAAATAAATAATAGTTTAAGATCGTTGACACAAAACAAAGGGAAGGCTTCCCTATAAACCTATGAGGGAAAAGGATAAAAAAGAAGCTCTTCTCTCTAAGGGCCTTCTGCATACTTTTAATCTAAGTTGCTCGGAATCTTCAAAAATGATGTCGGGTGCGTGTTAGATCCTTCAAAAGTAGTACATTTTTGGAGGATCCGACACAGGTGCGGCAACATATTTGGAGAGTCCAAGCAACTTAGCTTTTAATCATGTAGTGCTTCTCATTTCCCACTAAAGAAAGAGATAGGAATAGGGAGCCCAGGTAAAAGGAGAACAGACTTACAAACTGTAGAAATAAGCTGGGTGTTTAGATGCAAACTTACCAAAGGAATTCTCTTAAGCTTTTCTTTCAGCACCTTATGCCTTTGTTTGAGATCGTTTGCATTTCCTTTAGCATCAATGGATAAGGTCGCACTCTTGCCAGTGTCACGAGCTGCCCCATCTGTACTAGATTTCCCAAGAACCTTATGAAATCTGTTAATATTAACTCCCTTATTTTCATTTGTGGTAGAAATTGAAGATACCTTGGTAGCAGGAGAATCACTACGAGTCAAAGGTTTATCAGGGGAAGTCCTTGATGCTGCACTGTATGATCCCATTGCGACACTCTGCAATTAAGAAAGTCAAATGCATAAATCAGGACAAACATCTTGATGAAAGAAACAATAGAATATACAACAACATACAACTGAGAAACAAGACGTGCCAGACTAGTCAAGTGACGCTCTATCAGATAAAAAAGAAACCAGATTACAGACTTCTTAAGACATAATAAAGAGAGGAAGCCACACCTAGGGTGCAATTTCAACAACAATTAAGAAATGTAATTCATAAAGACAATGCAGAAGTATGCAGCGTTGTATCCCAGTAACAAAGGTGCATGGAAATAAGAACTAAGCAAGACATATACAAACATAGGTAAAAGCAACGCAACAATGTAAATGTGATATGCAACTTGGAAGAACAATATTGAAACAAAACAACTCACAGTATCAATGGTATCAACACCCTGTCCATCGTCAAAGGGCACCCGTTTCGGTTCTTCCTTCACAGTTCTCATTTCAAATCCTTTTCCCTTCTTTTCTTCATCGATTTCCACATCTTCCTTATCCATCAACTTCACATCGCCAACTCTCAGTTTATCCTTCTTAACCTCCGAACCCCTAGCTCTCTTCTCATCTACATTCCTCGTATCCACATTCTCTCCTCTATCTTTCCTCTTATGCGAATTTCTTCTCTCCATTGAATCCTCTCTGTTAACTTCCAACTCAAACGATTTCTCGCATCTATCCTGATCACGTGATTTCTCATGCCTTTCACGATCATAAGCTCTATCTATGCTTCCTTCCCTCTCACGATCTCGTCGCCGATCATCGATCTGACGTTGATTCTCATCCTCGCGATAGTGACCTCTACCTCTGCTTCCTTCACGTTCAACCGATCTCTCACGGTCTTGACGTCGCCGATCATCGGACCGGTGTCGGTTCTCTTCGTCACGGTGTTGCTTCGAACGGTGGCGATGACGGCGGTGATCGTCGTCGCCGTCGCCGTCCCTGGATCCTCTTTCTCTCCTACTCGATTTTTCTCTCTCCATTATCAATTTTTCTTTAGGGATTCTGAAACTCTTTTTTCTTTCAAATTCGTATAAATTTATGGATTTGAGATTTGGCGCTCTAATGGGTCGGGTTTTAAGTACTTATATTTTTTTAAAATATAATCCTATTAAATTTTACTACTATGAAATTAATACTTATTAAATTTTGTCACGATTGTCTAACAAAAATTCCCCTAACTAAAATGAAGGCTATCACAAAGGAGATTTTATAGTATATTGTTATATATTGTTCACGTAATAAATATCTAGTTTTGAATGCAGAAAAAAGGGATGTTGATTGTTACGTCGATTGAGGAAACGACATGTGATCACCATGTTTTGACAAGGTGATAATTCTTACCTTATAAGTTAGTGTTTCAGATTACAGTGGGTCTAGATTCGTTTTACTTCTATATGTTTTGTAGCAAATTTGCTAATGATAAAAGTTACTCTAGGAGATGTGAAAAAATAATGGAACCATTAAAACTTCATATCATAGAAAATAATTATCATCACAATTCACATACTTTGGCATTAGTGGTTATTAGCTGCATTCCGAAAATGCGTGAGTCATATGACTTTCAAATTAAGTTCCGAATTAGTAAATGTCACTAAAGTGAGTGGCGATGGCATACACAAAAAGGAAGTGACTCATAGAATGACTGATGTAAATAGAGCTTTTGCACGATTTAAACATCTCGATCGGAAAAGAAGGAAGAGAAAGAAAGAACGATAGATTTCTCGAAACAAAAAAAGAGGAAATGAAAGATGAAATATAAATCATGAATCAACTAAGCTCTTTCGAGGACTTCCTAAAGAAAAACCTCATAAGATTTAATCCTATTCGTGGAGATTCCGTAACTATTCCGAAATTGGAAAGTTCACTTGAAGAAATGGATAATCTTCAATATGCATCATTGAGTCATCAGCCTGGAGTTATAGCAAGAACCCTCTTTGAACTTTAGAAGCCAAAAGGATTCAACATATGTTCATCTCATATGTGCATAATCTTGGAGACCTTGTGGAAGTATAGTAGAAGAACATCAAATTTGCTTTGATATGCGTTACCTGAGTCGAGGGTCTTTTTAAAAACAGTCTCTCTACCTTCACGAGGTAGTATGTTGTTGTATAGTTGAAGAACATCATAAACTTACCAAAAATGACAAATGCAATACCATTATGACATTGAATTGTGAATTTGTGATGATGAATAGAGACACATGAACACTTGAATTGCTCTATCGTGCTAGTGAACAACTCGGTAAAAAATACCTAATGAAAACTTATGTATGTATAGTATAACCGCGGCTTCAAATCAATTGAAGCAACACAAGTATCTGTTATAACATAGAAATCTAAAGAAAGGAGAATACAAATATACAATCCAAAGGCAGAGACCTGCATTTTATCCTAACATACATCACATGAGTCTTTGTTTTCAGATTTTACCATTTGGCAAAAAACTTTGCTCATTGAAACACCAGCAAGATCAGCCATACTCCCCATGCTGTATTCAGTACTTAAGACACTATTATCCAACTGATTATCCGATATCTCGTTCTCTTGTGTTGTTTTTTCATCTTTCCCTTGAAGTTTCAATGCATATTCCAAGTTCCACAAAACTTCTCCCATAGTCGGCCTGTCTGCACCATATTCAGCCAAGCATTTCTCAGCAGTCTCTACAAACTTCATCAGAGATTCTGGTGTAATCTCGTGTGCAATCCTAGGATCAACAATTGCCTCCGATTCTCCTGTCATTAAACATTTCATCACATATTCAACCAAGTTTACCGATTCTCTGGGAAGAGAGGGATCGATAACGGGCCTTCCACAGAGGACTTCAAACATAACAACACCAAAGGAATAGACATCAGATTTATCGGTTAGTTGTTGCCTTGTCAAATACTCTGGATCAAGATATCCAAAACTTCCTTTCACTGCAGTACTAACATGTGTCTGATCAATTTCTGGACCAATTTTCGATAGTCCAAAATCAGAAACTTTAGCCTGGAGATTTTCATCTAGAAGTATATTCGAGGACTTGACATCTCGGTGTATGATTGCCTTATGAGAACCAGTATGAAGATAGTGAAGTCCTTTTGCTGATCCTATGCAAATTTCAAGCCTTTGTGTCCAATTCAAATTCGGAAGGTCCGAACCATACAGATGATCCTTAAGAGTTCCATTCTCCATGTACTCGTAAATGATTATCATCTCATTCTTTTCATTACAGTAACCGATCAGTGAGACCAAATGGCGGTGTCTAAACTGAGACAGCATTTCGACTTCAGTCATGAACTCGGCAAGACCTTGTTGTGATTGATGAAATCCTCTCTTCACTGCCACCTTTGTGTTATCCTTCAAAATTCCCTTGTAAACTTTTCCAAAACCACCAAAGCCTATGATCATGGTTTCACTGAAGTGATCGGTTGCTTCCTGAACTGCTACAAGAGGGAACAGGTACCCCATATTAGACTTGGAAATGATAGATGCTTCTTTAGCTCCAACTGCTGTATGATTTTCCTCTGTTGAATCATCAACAGTTGTCCGTATTCTACTTCTGCAAAAGAGAATAGACACCACAACCAAAACGATGCAAATGATCGATCCTCCAATAGTTGATCCAATGATCAACCATGTTTTTGTCTTCTTTGAAGTAGGCACCGAGGACTGAATCTCAGCATCTGAGGCATCAAGACTTCCCTTGACATTGCTTATTTTCATGATCTCGAGACCATTCAGGAGGCCATCCGGATATGCATTACGTATACCTGCAGGACCAATGCTAATGCCAATGCTGTGAATGTTCTTTAACCTTGTAAAAACATCCATGTAATACGGAGAACCAAGGACATTTGATGTCTTGTTTTTAAGATCAAGGTCCCTCGAAGCAAATTGGGAATTGATGTAAACATTGAATAATAGTTCATGGTCACCACCTCCTTTTTTTGGATCATTGTGGCCAGTTACTATGTCACAAAAGTGGAACCTGATGAAATAGTCGAAGCCAGGATCAACATCAAACAACCACGTGATGTTTAGAGAAACAGTGGGATCATCCACTTGCAGCCTCGTAGCAGTCCCATACACCGATGGAGGGGCAATATTCCTAGAAGTCCCTCCTCGTGTGTAATTCACAGCTTGTGTGCTCGATAGAAACTGAAAAACATTCCTGCTTGTTAAGTATCTTTCATCAGATTCCCAAGATCGCCACGAGGTATCATTTTGAGGCAACACTGAAACATTCCCCATATTCACCCTCACAACTGTTTCTAAAGCTTGTTCCCTCAAACTATGAGTTCCAATACCAACAGGAATGAGCTCATCAGGAAGTGAAATGATTTCCAACGCATTTACAAACGCAAACGAGCTAGAAAAAGGCGTAAACGTAAGAACAAGACTAGTACTAGTAATGTTCAAAGTGTACTCTTTTACTAAAGGACCACTCAATGATTGAAAGCTCTTGATCAAAGTGAAGTTCTGAATAGAAACAGAGAACTTAGCAGAACTAAGATTGAAATTTCTATACGAAAACGGATAGAAATACAGGCGAATCCAATGGCGCCCTTGTTTCTTGATTGAAAATGTGAATTTTGAAGTCTCATTAAGAATTCTAGCAGTTTGATAAAGATTTGAACTATTACTAGATGGAATAGACTCTAGAGTTGTATTAACAAATACCCTTTGAGGGGAATTCAAGTTATCAGCTAAGAAAACTCTATCACCTATAGTAGTATTTTTAAATGAACCACAGTTTATGAGATAGTTATCAACAGGATCAAACTCTAAGGCACATATCATCAAACACAGGACAGACAATACCAAAACAAACAAATGAAGTATTGCAAAATCCATAATGGTTTTCATTTCTTGAAATGAGGAGCTAAAAAAGACTCAATTTTTATGTCATTGTTCAAAAAATGCAATCTTGAAATATACTTAAAATTTGATTTCACTAGAACCCCACAACACCAAATGGACTAAACTTTGAAGAAAGTGAAAAAAAAAACAAACTTTGAAATCTTGAAATGAACTTAATATGTGATATCAACAACCCCAACACACCAAATGGGCTAAACTTTCAAGAAAAAAAAAAGTTGTCAACTTTGTGTAATTGTGTTGCACTTAGCATTCAAGAATTTGAAGTCTAATTTAAGAATGGAGAAAAAATGGTTCTATGTTCAATTTGGTGTATGAGAAAAAAATGATGAAAAGCACAACTACCCTTATACACATTTTTTTTCTAACACAAGCAAGATTAGCTTTTTAAGAATAAGAAAATAGCAATTTTAGTCCCTCAAATATCAACAAATTTAGATTTTGATCCTTATAATTTCTAGTTAAACACATTTAACCTTTAGTTTAGTCCCTTGGATCGGGTATCTTCTTAATTTAATGAATCAATTAACGATTATCGATGTGTTGTGTTAACTTTTTATCGATATATTTTTTCTTGAGTTGATGGTCTATAGAAAACAGTCTCTCTACCTCTCAAGATAAGACTAAAATTTGTGTACATTGCATCATTTTTTAATTTCACTTATGAGATTACACTGAGCATGATGTTGTTCTTATTTATTACTCCATTTTTTAAGGTAATTTAATTCAAAAAAAGTCTAAATATCACATATTTCTCATACAAAGGAACCAAAACATATACTTTAGTTAATTAAAGATAAAATGTGTTTAATCAAGTATTTGAATGATCCAAATTAAAAAAAAATTAAAAAATGAAGGACCATAAATGCAATTACCTTAAGAAAAAATCAAAAAAGTGAAAGCAACAAAAAAAAAATCCTTTTGATATTTGTTGAATGTGGCACATAGTGTTTGAAGAATTCCCAAGGAAGAATTTAAAAGGAACTTAAAAATAATAAAATAAACTAAGAGTCAAAAGGCAAAATTGGTGCATAGAATTATGAACAAAGCTACAAAAAAAATAAAGAAAGGAAGACCAATAGATGGAATAGAGGATAACAGCTATTAAGATAAGGTCTCTCATATTACATGTGAGACTTTTGAAAATGATGTTAGAACATTATGAGAAAATTGTGACGAAGTTAGAAATTTTAATAATTTTAATTTTACGATCTAAAATAATTATATTGAATTTTCGTTATCACTAAAATGGAAACTTCCTTTACATCAACAACAAGGGCGGATTTATCGTGTTTGTTACAAATTTACATAAATTTAATATTTTTGTATCCAAATCCTATATATATTTTAAAAATTTTAGTTTATATAAATAAATATATATGGGGAAGTCAAAAATTTTAATAATTTTAACTTATGATCTAAATAATTATTGAATTTTCGTTATCACTAAAATGGAAACTTCCTTTACATCAACAACAGTGGTAGATTTATTATGTTTATTACAAATTTACGCAAAATTTAGTATAATCATTTATATATTTTTTTAAAACTACTTTAAAAAATCATTTATATATATATAACCAATTATTGTGTTACTTTGAGGTTAAAATTATAAATATACCTAAAAAAAATTATTTGCATAAAATAATTTTTCAACAAAAGAAAATTTAATTAGAACTTTTTTTTTGGTCATAGAAAGTAAGGACATGCAATAAATTTGTCAGAAGACATTGATTGTTCACACCTACTTAAACTAAATTTATTTGTCTAGTGATTTGATGTAGGAGAAGTTTCCTTGTAATAGCTTCAACAAAAACAATTTTTGAGAATTTTAATTTATCCATGGCCATTCAATTTTTAATTTATTACACTAAAGTCATAAAATTGTTTTTTTTATAATGAAAACTATATTATATATCATTCAAAGAGAAGCAAAAAATATTGAGTTGGATTAAAAAAATACAATAAAAAGTCACATCAACAATATACTCATTATATAATATATACTTGGCATTACAAAAAGATATTAAAAAAATAAATCTTCAACCAAGACTTAATTAATCGATATATTTCACCAAGTGACAAAGCAATAACCAATGAATGAGATTTAATTGAACATGTTGACTTACTTTTAGACGTAGAATCCTCTAGTTAAAAATTTTAATTTTAATTTTGATATCGAAAAATGAAATATTTATTTTTTAGATAGTGTCACGTGGATCCGATATTATGTAAGAAAGTTTGGCAACCTAGGCTCTAATTTATGTTGTCATTACCTTTGATGCATAGACATAACTGAATTATTTTTTCGTTAAATTAGTAAAAATAAAATGATCGTTTATGAAATTATGCTCGATATTTCAATTTCGAGATAAATAAATGGAGATGGACCATATGCTAATATGTCCTTGTTTTGATGCGACTAAAACGCGTTTATTTATACACAAAAGAGAAAATTCAAACAACTAATTGATAGCAACATATAATAACAAGTGGTTATTTAAATTCATTTGTATTTTTTGTCATTTATTAATATGGACAAATGACTTAAAAGAAAAATTGATTTGCGTGTATTTTGTTTCTTTTGCAATGTTGCTTGAATTTAGAAACTTCACATTTATAAATTGAGAATTTTAAATAATTCTTGATTTTTTTAGTGTTTGGTTGATTTGGGAATCTATTTTAATTATGTTGACATAATACCTATTATTATTCTTAGCATAATTCATTTGATATTTTGCTTTTTTTTTAAATTATATGATTATCCAATCTTAACTACATTTTTATTTGATTAGCATACTTGAGTGTCACAATATTTTTATTATAAGTCTATCATCATTAAAAAAATGTTTATATTTAAATATTAATTCTAAACTTCTTATTTTACTCCTAATAACACTATTATATATTCACATAGGATTTGTGTCATGTTTATGATCACAACTTCCAAACACTTACTTCCTCTTACTTAAACTCCGTAAACTCAATCAAACTATATCGCATAAATTGAATTTGACAGCGTATTAACAATCAATAGGTTGATAATATGATCTAGGTGATGTGCATTTTTTTCGAAGGTGATTCAAGTGTAACAAAATACTTTAAATGTAAATATGATTCGCGATATATACATCTAGCTAATCCGTATCCGCTATAAAGATACTTTAATAACCACATAATTTTAGTGACACGATCACCAAGGGATATGGTATGTGACCAATTCACTCATTAAGCAAAGATTATTGTTTCATGTCCACAAGTAGGCAATGAAGGTTCTATCCAATATTCGTAACGGATGGAACTAATTTTGATCAAGAACGTTCATTGTTGAGATTTAAATTAAAAAGAAAACGTCAAATATTTTCTTTTAACTTAAAATCAGCAACAGGCTGTTTGGCCATTGAATATTATACTTTGAGATTATAAATGCAAACCTTGAAAATAGAAATTTATGTGATATAAAATGTGAATCAAAATTAATCAGATCAGTGAATTACAGTACTAGATGGTCATTGAAATAAATGTTAGTAACAAAAATTGAAGTGGTTAGGGAAGCATATTAATTTGGTGTACCAACTATTAAAGAAGTAAACTACTCTCACTAAATATGTTGAAAACCTGAATAGCCACCTACATTGACCATGTAAGTATAGGGTCCAGCTAGCTTAAGAGCACCATGCATTTATTTTGAGAAATATTTATTATTGATTAGAAGTATATTGATTTGATTAATTTAAATTCATGTTAAATATATTAATTTAGGTAGTAAAGTGGTTTTTATAAAGAAAATTTTCATTCTCACGATTCAAACTCGAGATCTCAAATTAAGAGTGGTGAAATTTCATTCTTTTCACTACATTCTTGAGTAACGGCGGAGCTAGGTAAAGATAAGAGGTTCATATGAATCTTCTTCGACAAAAAATTACATTATATATACAAAATTAAAATTATTTTTATGTTTATAAAGTAAATATTGAATCTCCTTTACTTTTCTTTGGGTACTAATTAGGAGAAAGGCCCAAAATAGTCCATCATCTTTGGGTTAAGACTCAAAGTCATCCTTGAGTTTTCACATGGAGCATTAATAGTTCCTTATGTTTGTAATATTGGTGCACTTTGGTGCTCCTTCAAAATTTTGCATATTTTTTAACATTGATTTTATTCATAATTAATGTATGGAATGTTTAATCGTCATTTTATATATTTAGTAGAAATATCCAAGTGAGAGATTGTGAGAAGAAAAACATCTTATTTTGTTTAGTAGAAATCTTATTGCAGGTAAAGTCGAGACGTTCATCACAACGATTTCACGTATAATAGTACAAATTTTTCTTTTCTTGCAATGTCATACGTTAAAATATTTTTAGTTTAGTTGCAGTGATATTTATACTGAACAGAACAAGGTGTTCTTCTTCTCACCTTCTCTCACATAGAGTTATTATTTCTACTAAATATATAAAAAGACAATGAGACATTCCTTACATAAAATTATAAACAAAATTAATGTTAAAAAATAGGCAAAAGTTTAGGAGAGGACCAAAAGTGCACCAATATTGCAAACATGAGGGACTATTAGTGCTCCTCAACGATGACTTTGAGTCTTAACCCAAAGATGAGGGACTATTTTGGACTTTCTCTCTACTAATTACCAATGAGTTCTAGAAGCTTTTTTTTTCTTTCCATTTTCTGTGTTTATAGTAGATTGAATTAGGAAATATAGCTAGAAATTTAATTTGGTTTCAATTGACAATTAAATACTAAACACCTCAACTCGTCTCCATCGTGTCATGAATTGAATATTCTATCTTACGAAGTATTATCTAGACATCTTCAAATTCATGTGTCACAACAACATTGTGTATCCACTAGATACATTGGATGTTCACTAGATTCAGTGAGAACGAGTTTTAGTATTTAAGTGTCAGTTGAAATCAAGTTAAAACATCTAATATGTACTCTCAAAGAAGGTAATCTAGTAAATTTGAGTTAAGATAGAAACTTTAATTTCTCAGAAACATCCATTTGATTCTTGAAGATAATAATTAAGTACTTTGTTTTGTTTTCTTAATTAATTGAGTTAAGACAAACGCACAAGTTTTTAATTAATTNTACTCAATCAAACTATATCGCATAAATTGAATTTGACAGCGTATTAAAAATCAATAGGTTGATAATATGATCTAGGTGATGTGCATTTTTTTCGAATGTGATTCAAGTGTAACAAAATACTTTGAATGTAAATACGATTCGCGATATATACATCTAGCTAATCCGTATCCGCTATAAAGATACTTTAATAACCACATAATTTTAGTGACACGATCACCAAGGGATATGGTATGTGACCAATTCACTCATTAAGCAAAGATTATTGTTTCATGTCCACAAGTAGGCAATGAAGGTTCTATCCAATATTCGTAACGGATGGAACTAATTTTGATCAAGAACGTTCATTGTTGAGATTTAAATTAAAAAGAAAACGTCAAATATTTTCTTTTAACTTAAAATCAGCAACAGGCTGTTTGGCCATTGAATATTATACTTTGAGATTATAAATGCAAACCTTGAAAATAGAAATTTATGTGATATAAAATGTGAATCAAAATTAATCAGATCAGTGAATTACAGTACTAGATGGTCATTGAAATAAATGTTAGTAACAAAAATTGAAGTGGTTAGGGAAGCATATTAATTTGGTGTACCAACTATTAAAGAAGTAAACTACTCTCACTAAATATGTTGAAAACCTGAATAGCCACCTACATTGACCATGTAAGTATAGAGTCCAGCTAGCTTAAGAGCACCATGCATTTATTTTGTGAAATATTTATTATTAATTCGAAGTATATTGATTTGACTAATTTAAATTCATGTCAAATATATTAATTTAGATAGTGATGTGGTCTTTATAAAGAAATTTTCCATTTTCACAACTCAAACTCGAGATCTCAAATTAAGAATGGTGAAATTTCATTTTTTTCACTGCATTCTTGAGTAGGGGCGGATCGGAACTAGGTAAAGATAAGGGGTTCATATAAATCTTCTTTGAAAAATTACATAATATATACAGAATTAAAATTATTTTTATGTTTAGACAGTAAATATTGAATCTCCTTTACTTCTTTGGGTACTAATTACCAATGAGTTCTATAAGCTTTCTTTTTTCTTTCCATTTTATGTGTTTATAGTAGAATGAATTAGGAAATATAGCTAGAAATTTAACTTGATTTCAATTGACAATTAAATACTAAACACCTCAACTCGTCTCCATCGTATCATAGATTGAAATTCCATCTTACAAAGTAATCATCTAGCCATCTTCAAATTCATGTGTCACAACAACATTATGTATCCACTAGATACACTGGATGTTCACTAGATTCAGTGAGAACGAGTTTTAGTATTTAATTGTCAGTTGAAATCAAGTTAAAACATTTAAATATGTACTCTCAAAGAGGTAATCTAGTAAATCTGAGTTAAGATAGAAACTTTAATTTCTCAAACATCCATTTGATTCTTGAAGATAATAATTATAAGTACTTTGTTTTGTTTTCTTAATTAATTGAGTTAAGACAAAAGTGATGTGCAAGTTCTTAATTAATTAATTATATAGATAATGCATTTTATTGACTCATGACTGTAACTTCAATCCAACAAATATATATATTGAAATCCACAAAATTATCATTATTTTCAATTCCTTAGAAATAAGCATTCTTCCACCTTGAGGGTTGTGGTTGGATGTAGTTAGTAGTGGTAAATAGACGGATAGGATCGAATATGAATGGTTTAAAAATGAGTAAAATAAAAATGAATAAATATTTGATTTATTCATATTTAATATGGATGAAAAATGAATTAACTAACGAATAATAGGGATATTAGTATTATTTATGGTCAGGGGTGATGATACAAGCTAAAAACCAAAATAAGTTTAGATTTCTAAAAAATAAGAACTCATGAAAAAGAACAATAATAATAATAATATATTTAGTGAAATTCTACAAGTAATATTTGGGGAGGATAGTGTGTACGTACGTAGCCTTATCATCCTTTATGAAGATAGATAAATTATTTTCAATTAATCTTCGTCTCAAGTAAGACATAACAAAACAAGAAGGAAAGAGAGAATATAATAAAAGATACAGATAGAATCAATAAATAATATGATAGCCGAAACAAAGTAACAACAAGTAATAATAAGAAGCATAAGAAAGGAGGAGGAAGAAAAAATAAATACTAATACCACTAATAAGGAATTAATGAAAAATAACAAGAAAACAAAGTAGATATTTATAACATTGATATCCATATATTATATATCTAGATATTTATTTTAGTGGATAATATATTCATATTCGATCCATTTTTAAATGGTCAGTTATCCAACTTATATTCAATGGGTCGGATTAGATGTTTATTTATTTTTGTAAACCATTTTTCTAGTCTTTGGTGCAGTGATGGATTTGAAATTTCATTAAGAAAATTCAAAATATAAAATAGTAAATACACAAAAAGATCAAGGACATTTAACATCGAGTATACATGAATAAACATCAATCTTATAGATAGGGTATAATGTGCGCGTGAGTACTCATGCTTGTAGATCCCCGATTCTTATTGGACGATCATAATGCTTCTCAAAAATCGAAATTATTGATCATCCCCCTTGCGCTCCGTCCCCTAGCTTCACCAATGGTTGGCTAGATATATTGACCTCTTCATCCTTAACTAGATTAAATGGTTGGTTTTTCAGATGTATCACTTAATTAATTAATAGTTATTACTTCAGAAAGTCATATTTTTTCATGATTCTAATTTTCTTCAACTAAGAAAGTGAAGGAATACCGAATATTGCGTTGAAAAAGAAACCCTTCCAAATACAAAATTTGAAAGGTCGAGCTCTAAGAATAAAAAAAAATCCTTGGTAAAAAACGTTTTCCCTTTAACGATCCTTATTGTTGGACTTATGTCGTTGGGTTGCTCTAATGTGGGATGAAAGGTCCATAGAATAAAAGGGACTTTTTAGTGCTTGCTATAAATTAAAGGTTATGGTGTGAACAAGACAAGGATATATGTGGATCAATTTAATTAATTTTTTTCTAATGCATTAAACAGAATTAATATATGGTCCAAAATTTTATAAGTTGGAAAGTTGTCTTGTCTTTTGGATGGCTAAATCATTGTCCATGGCCTCTTATGCTTCTGGATAAATAAAGTGTACAAGAATTGGATGGACTTAAAATAAGATCCAAATCCAAGATTTTAAGTTAGTGGTTGAGTAGTATTTTTTGGGAAATTGATATTTTAGTGTATAGTTAAATTTCTGTTATATTGATTTTCTCGATATTTTTTGGTTGTTGTAGCGAAATGTTATTATATATAGAGAACATATAATATCAGATAACATGATATAGATCGATTTTATAAAAATATTGTTGTTATAGTGAAATATTATTATAGAAGATCCAATACAACACAACATAATACGATTTAATATGTAACAACGTTTATGCATCAAAAAGTTATTTTTTTACTCGATATAGCCGATTTATCAAAGCTTCATAAATCGCATTAGTTGAATGCGTTTTATGAAGGTTTGATAAAGCCGGGTGCAATGTATGAAACTTTCATTTCAAATCAATACCATATGCATAAATAGATTATTTTTTTCATCTAAATTGATTGTTTTTAATTTCATAACTGGAGTATTAGTTGATAAATGTTATTTTTCAAGAATTTGAGTTTCTAAATGATCAAAGTCATGAAGTATTAATCTGATACAATTTAGCAAAGTAATTTGATCAATACCTACCACGACTTCAAGTTAATATACAATAATAATTGAATTCACATTTAAATATTTTGTAAATTTTTTGATTATATATATAGGGTATTTACGAAAAAACTACGAAATTCCCATAGACACATATGATATACGATCTAGATCCGCCCCTAACCTCTTGCAATGAAAAATCTAGAGTACATGATATCGTTATAAGAATTCATAAATTTCAAATTCTGAATCGGCTTATATAAATACAGTGTAATTGTCTTTCAACGTTTCTCCTAGTGATGAAGGAAGATATCCTAGGGAATGTCTCTAACTATCAAATGATTCATTGATAGTTAACTTGAGGTTATCGCAGGAACACATAAACTTGAAATTTGCCTCTGTCAGAGTAGATTTAGAATTTGAATTAAGTTTATAGGCTCTCCTACACCAACTTCAGGTTAATATACAATAAAAATTGGATTTCACAGTCATATATTTATAAATATTATGAATTTTTAAAGAGAAATACATAGTATATATGAAGAAAAAAACTATTAGATTCCCGTGAACTCGTATATACATTATGCTCTAGATCCGCCCCTGGCCTCTGACAGTGGCTGATCTAGAATACAACAAAGTGACCAACAGGTTCACGAGAACTCAATAGCTTTCTCTCATATCTTATATATATCTATATACTAAGAAATTCGCTAAATATCTATACATATTCAACCATATAAGTTCAATTATTATTGTATATTAACTTGAAAACATCGTAAAAGCCCATAAACTTTAAATTTTGAATCCGTCTTCGTATAAAATGTAACTTTTTTTTGGTGAAAATGACTAGCCAAACGTGCATATTTTGAGGTTGTTAAGATTAAGAAGGTGTCTATCAACTTTGCTCTTATTGCATGGGGGATATCCAACAATGAAGGCCCTCACTGTTTCAACTATTAAAGTCACTAAATATTTTTGTTGTTTTTTTACAAGAAAAATTGGAACAATATTATCCAGAATATCTGCTAGTGGTGGGTCATATATCATCAACACTTTAGAGATATTACAAGGCCGATTATATAGCTAATCCCAACTTGTTTAGAACAGAGGATCTTGAATATTTTTTTAAAAAAAAATCATAAGTGGAGTAGTTGATAAATGTTACCATGATATTTTTCAAGAATCTGATTTTTTAAATGATCAAAGTCAAGAAGTATTTGATATAATTAAGCAAAATTTGATCAATATATAATAATTATTGAGTTCATATTTAATAATTTTTTTAATTATAGGGTCTTTACGAAAAAGTTACTGAATTTCCATGAACACATACAATATATGATTTAGATCCACCCCTAGCATGTTACAGTGACAAATCTAGAGTACAACCTACATGTTCATTAGAACTCAATAACTTTTGCTCATAGTAATATATACATAATAGAATATTTACTAAATATCTATAGATATGTGATTATAAGCTCAATTATTATTGTATATCATCTTGAGATCGCTTTTAAAAAATCATAAAAAACTTTAAATTCTGCTATTGGTGAAGGAAGATATCCAACAGTGAAGGCCCTCTCTGTTTTCAACTATGAAATGTCTCTAAATATTTTTCACATGAAAACTTGAAACCATTATCCAGAATTTATGCTATTGGTGGGTCATATATATAACTGGTATTTACATCAAATCGAAATCGAATAAATTAAATTATTATCGTTAAGTGATTTAATAAGGTGGGAAGGCACGTTAATAAACCTTAGTTAAGTGATAAAAGGCAATATACAAACACATCTATTAACTTAGTGTATAATAAGAATTTTTTTTAATATTTAACTTTAAACTCAATTATTATTAGTCTATTAACTTGAGATTGTTTCAAGAATGCATAAACTTTACGAGAACTCATTAGCTTTTGCTCATATATACTCTGTATACATATATACAATACCAAATTCACTAAATATCTATAAGTATTCAATTATAAACTCAATTATTATTGTATAATATTAACTCCAGATCGTTTTAATAACCCATAAATTTTAAATTCTGAACCCGTCTTTATATACGGTGCAACTTTTTTTTTTTGGTGAAAATGACTAGCTAAATGTGCATATTTTGAGGTTGTTAAGCCTAAGAAGATGCCTATCAACTTTGCTCCTAGTGAAGAAAAGATATCCAACAATGAAGGCCCTCATTGTTTCAACTATGAAAAAAGTCTCTAAATATTTTTTTGTTATTTTTGACATGAAAAATTGGAACAACAACATCCAGAATTTCTGTTATTGGTGGGTCATATATTTATCCAAATTGTGCCTGTAATTGCTCTTTCACTTCCTTTTCTGTCTATCTTGGAATGGAGAAAAAAAAAAAAGTTGTGCCCCTTGGTGTTCTCAGAGGCAACTTATGTGCAATTTGAGAGCAATGATTCTATGTGTAGATACTATTTATGATATCATTAAAATATAAATTCTTATCTCACATTCTATCCCATATAAAAATAATATATAGTTTTATGTATAAGTTAAGTTAGATCAAAATATGGCATTCTATTTGGACGTATGTACGAAAAAAGTCTCATATTACTAGTGGAAAAATTGAAAACATATGCATGCGATGTGTGGATATATTCTTAGTGGTGTGATACTTTCTGAAGAAAAAAAAACCCTGCAATTTGACCTAAAGCGGACAATATTGCATTATGTTATAAGAGTTCTTTTTTATTGACGTAGCTCAACAACTGATGTTAGAGCCAATAATTTGACTAAATGAATATGTAGATGACAGAGAGATGGTGTGGAGCTTTATTTACGACGTTTACCGTGTTGAAGGTAGTTTGAAGACACACACGTATGAGAATAAGCTAGCTTTGAGCTCTAATGTTTATAAATGTTTGGTCACATCGATGGTATACAATGAATCTCGAAAATTAACCCATGGAATATGGTAATGTATGTCACATGAAACTAGGTTTGATGGAAAGATTGTTATAATTTGATGTATGAATAAAGTCTCACATTGATAGCTAAGAAGATTGTAAAGTATCATATACGTTGTATCGATACTATTAATTATGAGGCCTTATGAAAGAATGTGTCTGAAGAGGGTAAAGTGTACGCAAACCTTATCCTACCTTGAAAAGCAGAGATGCTATTTCCGATAGACCCCATTTCAAGGAAAAACAATACAAAGTTGTTCAGAAAAAAAGTGACGAAAGTGAAAAGAAGTCATGACAAAATACTATAGAAAACATGATAAAGCAGTCTGAAAGAAGGAGTAGTAACGTAACTACAAAAAAAATAATACAATAATCAAAATATAAAAAATAATAAAAATCAAAGGGCAAGAAACTACCAGAGTAATATAACCAGCTTAACTCAACATATTATTTTATTAATTAATTACATAGATATCATATACCAAACACTGTACAAGTATATTATAATTATTTATATAATATACAAAATTTTATAATGAGAGTGGGGAAGTTTCAACTTGAAAAGAACTAAAGAAAGAGTCTCTCGAGTTCCAACCTTTCTTTCCTCCACCATAAACTGTCGGATCGTGTGTTTTCTTGTTTCTTTGTTTTGTTTATTAGTAGTTCAATGTCAACAATCTAATTATTCATTGTTTAATTCTTTTTTAATATTATTTTCATGATTTTGTACATAAATTAATATCTATATTGAAAAAAAAACGCAGATAATTACTATATTACTCCCTCAGTCCCAATTTATGTGACACTTTTCATTTTTCGAGAGTTGAACAGTTTAAGTTTGATCGGGAGTTTACGTATGGAATCTTCAATTTTTTTGAAATGAAATTTATATATTTGTAAACTACGTAAAAAGTGCTATAAGTAACAATAATTAATAATTCAAAATGTTTAAAACATTTATGAAAAAAAGATAAACTTGTTTGAATTTCGAAATTCGAAAAGTGTCACATGACAAAATGAGATGGGGGGAATACCATTTATGTATTAAAACACATCTTGGATTTGATTAGGTCAACTATCAGTTTTTTCTTTTTTTAGATAAACTATCATCATCTATGCAACTAGGTGTGTTTTAGCACATAGATCAATGGTGATAGTTTAAGTAGGAAAATGAAACAACTGATAATTAAAGATGAAAACACATCTATGTATTAAAACACATCTCGAGAAGCTAATTAATCCAACTATCATTTCAATCTTCTTCTTTTTTTGAACTATCATCATCTACGCAACTAAGTGTATTTTAATACATAAATGATGATAGTTCAAGTATGAAAATAGAACAATCGGTGATAGTCCTGATAAGAAAAGAGAACAACTGATATTGAAAAAGACGAGTTCAGATGTGTTTGTGACCATAAACTCTTGTTTTTTATAATGTTCTTTCTTGATTTTGTGCATTAATTATTATCTATATTGAAAAGACACAGACAAGTGAACAAATTTAGGTGAAAGAGCATATATATATACTATGGTGAAGTGACATTTTTTAAAATTTTCTTGATAAAGACAGTAAGATAAAGTTAAAAATAAAGCTCCTGGAATCCAGTAAAAAAAAAAGCATGAAACTAGGCAAAGCAAAGTGGTTCGTGAGCTCCAAGTATTATTATATCTATTTTTATTGAGCTTTCTCTAAAGTAAATAACTGTTTTAGCTAAAGTGACATGCACACAAAATCCCACATTCTCGTTTACAGGAAAAAAATGATGAAAATTGTGTTAAATTTTTATTTTTTTTTGAGAAATGAAATGGGGTTAAATGTCAAAGTTCATTAAGTTTGTATATAGCTTGGTGCACAAAGTTTTCACTATACATGAAACAATTCTACTTTGTTTTTACGGCCTGAGTGATCTCTTAGTTATATAACGACAACTCTTACCATTGATTAATTAGTGCATTGTGGTTTAGTTCAAGTGACAAATGTTGAGGGACTTATGACGTACTTACATCATGTGAGCTAAACGTGGTATTTAAGTAGAGAAGGATAGTAGAGTTGTAGTTGGTTAAAGATAGATAGAAAAGGTTAGAGAGTTTTAGCTGTTGAGGTGGTGTATTGATAGGTGAGACCAATAACAACAAGAGCAACAGAAAATTTAGGATTGACACCAAACGGATTTCTCGATTATAAAAAGCTGGCAATGTTAATGATTTAATGATGGACTAATATGATCCAAGTTAATTTGACAACTAGACATTAGAGCAAAGTAAGAAAAATATATCTCTAATTTGACTTACCTACCTTTGTTTTATTAGGAAAATTATCAAATTTGAAGACATGTTCATGAAGTACATGAATTTATGTCCAAAATGATATAAGCAATGAGTTTGGTGGGGGACACATAACACAAAAATGAGAAATCATTATTGGGTAGTAATTTGATAATAAATCTCCATAACTATCAAATGATTCATTGAGATTATTTTTCTTAACAATTAGAGAAATAGAAAGACATTCATTGAATTTAGAACTTTAAATCAATAGATCTTGAGTACTATCACTACCTAACTACTCTTTTAAGACAATGAGTGTGAACTTACTATAAGTATGTATTCTTTAAAATTATTCAAACTATATATCTAGCTCAAGTTATGTGCTTGCACCTAGGGGGTAAAATTCACAAATACCCACTTTTCAACCCTTGTAATAGAAAAATAGTCGCTGCCATAGAGTTTCAAAATTCACATGTAATCGAAAAATAGTCGTTGTTATAAAGTTTCGAAATTCACAAGTGAAACTCCGGGATATCGGCACAGAACTTCATCTATGGAATTTGAAATTTTATGACAATGTTTATTTTTGAAAGACAGAGCCAAAAAGTGACCAGTAGACATTATTTCTACGCACATAAATCACTATCAACTACAAAAAAGTATAAGTCCAATAGGATAAATAAAAGGAGGAAAATAACAGATGAAGTAGTCGAGGTATCCTCAAGCTGACCTGGGCACTAGCATTACCCAAAAATAAAAGGGCAAGTGGAAAATGAGACTAAAAGAAGTATTATAAGAATTAAGAAATGTATAACAATATAAACAATTTTCCCCTTTATGTACTAAATTTCATATTTGGGATCATTTAAAATATGCATAATATCACTTTATTTACAAGCCATTTTTTAAAAAATAAAAAGCTACACATCCATCCTCTTTATAAAATGGTCCTCTTCCCCTGCATTTGCTCTTAAAAACTCAACTTACACTTCCAAAAACTCACAAACACAAAGTGAAAAACACCATGGAATATGCAGAAATTCGTCGTTCGTGTGACAATGTAGTTGAAGAAGAAGATTATATAGACATGGAAGTAAGTTCAAATTCAAACATATTTTCACAATTCACAAATTCCCCTTCTCAAGCTAGAGAATTTGAATTCCAAATGTTTCCAAATTCTATTGATAAAGACACAACAACTTCACCAGCTGATGAATTATTCCATAATGGAAAACTTCTCCCACTTCACCTCCCTTTTGGTACAACACAAATGGTAGAGAAATTACTTCAAAATCCTATTAAACATGTTCATGGAACTCGAAAAAACGATGTTTTTGATGAGTCTTTTAGTACTCCTTTGTTCACAACCACTACTAATACTCCTACGAGTAATAACACTCCATTTGAATCATGTAATATCTCTCCCGTTGAGTCTTGTCAAGTTAGCAGGGAACTCAATCCGGAAGAATACATGTTCGAGTATTCAGCTGATGCAAACAATGTATTTCCAGCAGACGATGAGAATACAAAAAGGTCATGGGCTAAGAAACTCAAGCAAATAAAGAATTCCACGTTTGGTTCTAAACTTAAGTCTTCGCGCTCTTATCTCAAGTCTTTCTTTTCCAAATCTGGTTGCTCGAACGAGTACTCTGCAGCTGCTTCAAGAAACATCGAAAAAGGGCCTTTTCCAATAGCTAAAGAAGGTAAGAAAGAACCATTTGGGCAAATTCATAGAGGTGGTGCAAATTCAAAAGGGGTCAAAAAAGAAAATGATCGCGATCAAGATATCAGAGGTCGACATAGAAGGTCATTCTCAGGAGCTATTAAAAGATTTTCGACAACTAAATCATCTTCGTCTTCATTTTCATCGTCAACTTCTGGCTCCTTGTCAGCTTCAAGCTCGAATAATTCGAATGAATTTCAAGAAATGCACTTCTTCAAGAGAAACAACAATTCATATTCAGATATAGAGAACTCAATTCAAGCAGCAATTGCTCATTGCAAAAACTCTCAGCAAGCTAGAAAGACAATAACTGACATTGGAGTTTGTTCATTGTCAGCTTCTAAAGTGTTCACTGAAGAACAAGAAAGACCTGGACTCTGCAGGGGATAATCTTTTCCTTTTTTTAATGATAATTGTGGCTTACATGCACCTCGACTAATTGCACGAGATACCTGTCACCTTCCACCAGCAACAGACATCAGGCAACTCTGTCTATCAAGGCTAGGGCAGACGGAAAGAAATCACCTAGGGTTTTTTCTTGTAATCGTTTCTTCTTTTACTGGAGGAATTGAAATGAAAATAACTTTTAAGTTATCTTATTATATGATTGCTTCTTTCTTTCACAATTTTGTGTAATAAGCCTCTATGTAGATTAGCAATACTTGGCTTTCCAGAGCATAACTCTGTTAGAAAATTTGTGATAAATGCCAAATGAAGGTTTTTCTGGTACATTATTCCACCGAGTACGTGTTAGTTGCTACTAGTACACGTATCGAATAACTCTGACTATGAAACCTTAGAAAATCAAAAGAAATCACCTAGTCTTGTTTGTCTTTACTGGAATTTAAACCTTGAATGAACTACTTCATGCAAAGAGTCATTTTCTCTAGGTGATCATTTACAAATGACAAATAGAGAGTTGCATATCATTAATTAAGGAATTATTCTACCATCAAGAACCTATGTTGCTCGGACTCTTCAAAATGTCGTTAGATGTGTGTCAGATCCTCCTAAAGCTATCCATTTTGGAGGATCTGACACGAGTGTGACAATGTCAGCAACATAGACAAGAACTACGGGGAGATGGATGGGATTTTGAGATTCCTCCAAATTTAACCAAAGTCCTTGGTTCGAGCCCGAGGAATGGAGGAACTTCAGGTAAAAAAGGCTTCCCCTTTAGACTGGCCCTACATGGCGCTAATTCGAATTAGTCGGTCAAGTAAAGTTTGAATACCAAATGATTAAACAAAAACAATACTCTTCATGATGAACTAATAAAGAGCTATTTTGAGCATTATGCAAAAATTAAATAGAGTATCCTTGTTGGATGAATTTGTCTTTTGACTGCTACATATTAAAACTATTACAAAGCTTCAAGCCTAAGTTGAAGTAATAAATTTGCTAGTGCTATTAGTTTAATGTGTAAATTAATGAAGCTAATGATGATTTTATTTAGAATAAGAATCAATGAAGGCAGAAAAAAGATAGTGGTTTAATGGTCCTTAAAGTACATCAATAATTATTTATTTTATCATACATGATTCCCTTTATACTGGGTCACTTTGCTTAATTTGAGTCAAGTATTTTCTAACTTTATATTTTAAGGAGGTTAATTTCATATATGCTCACTAAATTTTTACATTATTGCCTTAACGTCACTAAATAATTTTTGGTAACAAATCAAAAGTATTACATATTGAATTTTCTTTTCTATTAATATTGAATACTTATGCTCTTTATTTCTCGTGTATAATAACTTTTTGTTTAATATATACTACTATCTCTTATCATCACAGACTAATGATAGCAAATCTTTTTATTTATTGAGGGAAAATTCTGATTCATCATAAAATAAAATATTATAGTGAGGTCACTCTAATAAAAGAAAATACCAAAAATAATCATTAATTTTGATTGCAAAAACCCCACTTGTGTGGCACTCAAGAATAGCTGATGCATTAGATTATGTTATTATATTAACTCACTTTAAGGCTAAATAAATAAATGGTTCCAATCAATAAGTTTAAGGAGCACTTCTTTTATTTATACTTAGGAGGAGACTTATAGAATTGTTTATTGGTCAGTTTGGTACGATTTTTAAATATTTGGATTCAATATTTTTTTGTGTTTTTCATACATTCTACTCTTTCCGAATTCACTTGTGGAATTACTTTGTTTTTATTGTGATTTGTGGTTGTAATTTGGTTATTGTCTCTTTCAAGTCATTCCTCCGTATAATTTTAGGGTGTAAGATTATGGTTGTTCACTCTCATTTTAGTCGAGTGACTTTGTATCTATCCTTACCGAGAAAAACTTGTTTTAGCAGCATCTCCCATTCATATCAATTTGGGTTTTCCCCGCCATATTTATTTATAGTGAGGAAAACCCAAATCCCGGAACAACTTGGTACTACGTATGGGTGGAAACTAGGTGGATAATGAATCTACCTCTTCACCCTTCTCCGCTTAATATCAAGATTTGAATCCGTGACATGCACCTCATCCACATGCACACATCAGGCTTTTATGACCATATCAATAGACCAAATCCTTGAGAACAAGGAAGGCCAGAATTTTATAAACAACTTTTCTAACAGTATTAGGAAAAAAAAAATACATACTTTAATGTTCCTTTTAGAGGAAAAGAAAATCATCTTTTGAATTTCAAATGGGTATAAGAGCCCTTAAACCAAGTGAAGATGTTAGCCACATTTTTGACAAAAATTAGATTCAAAATAAACATTGTTGTAAAGATTCATTGATTATGTTGAGCACTTAGGAATACACTGATAAGCATATTACAACAAACACTTTCTCCCCACCAATTTCTCTCAGTGTTTAGAGAATCAAATACCAAAAAAGTTAACTAAAAGTTGTCTACTAAGCTCCTTTTTCTCCTTTTTTCTGTATGTTTTGTACAGTCAAAGTTATTAGATTTAGCATTCACCACTAATTTCTAGTTTTCAAGACACTTGTAAAAGCAAAGTAAGAATTAAAAATATTTTTTATATCATCCTTTCATTTACCAGAGGATGACATATGGAACTTCCCGGCCCACCATGTTGCTCAAACTCTTCAAAAAGGTCGAGCGTGTCAAATCCTCTAAAATTGGTGCATTTATGGAGACACGAGTGAGGCAACATTTTTGGAGTATTAAAGCTTTCTCCCTAAGTACAACAACAACAATGACATACCCAGTGAATTCCCACAAGTGGGGTTTGGGGAGGGTTACGCGAACCTTACCCCTACCTTGAAAGATATAGAGAGGTTTAAGATAGACCCTCAGCTCAGAAAAAACATTTCAAAGCAGGTTGAAAAAAGAAATAGCGGGAGTAAAGAGTTTTCACCTAAGTAAGAACTTATAAAGCATAACTAATTCTGGAAAAAATCACCCACACCGAGTACTTATACTAAACTACATAAAAAAAAAAAACTAAACTACATTAATTTACCAGAATTAAGCAATAAGTCGAAGTGAGACTATTTTAATTGACTATTGCTAGTCATAAAGGTGCATTTAGGGGACAGCATCAGCTAGTGTATACACCTCATGTGTGTGAGTGTTTTTTCAACTAACTCCGACCACAAATTAAAGAGGACGACGGTAGGTTGTCGTAACTATATCAGATAAAATTATTGTCATATGATCAGGAGGTCATGGGTTCAAACTGTGAAAATAGTCTCTGACAGAAATTCAGGGCAAGGCTGCGTACAATAGACCCTTATGGGTTGGCCTTTCCCCAAACCCAACATATAGCGGGAGTTTAGTGCACCGACCTGCCTTTTTATGAGGAGTTCTCTGAATAATGTTGGAATGAACCTAAATCAGACAATGAATATATAGGATTATTATATAGCTGGCTCCACTAGTTTGAGATTGAAGCAAAATCTATTTTCTTAATTGTGAACTCAAAAAATGGGATTGGTTTGTTATATAATTGAACTCAATATTCAATATGGATACAACCACCTCTTCCGGCAATTAAGGTTTTTTTTTTTAAAAATAAAATTGTAATGTCCGGGCCAACTCTCCCACTTGACTAATTCCTCGGGATACCTGTCACCTCCCAGCAGCACCAGGTACCAAGTAACTTAGTCCACCAAAGCAAATGGGGAGAAATCACCTAGTATTTTTATCTCTGTTGGGATTTGAACCTGAGACTTCATGGTTCTCAACCCACTTCATTGACTACTAGGCCACATCTTTGGGTGCCCATTAAGGTATTTTAGTGAAAAATCAAAACATTATTTTTGGTTCATGTCTCCGGGGAATATCAAAGCATTGCTATGATATTATTTCACTCATGTTAGTCCTTTCTAGTTCATCAAGCATTAGTACAATTTATTGGTCCACACATCTATACTATTCCTTGTTTGTCCAAGAAGTAGGACCATTAGATGAATCAAAAGAACAACTACAACTACAACGACTCAGTCCCAAACAATTGAAAGAACTACAAGCTCAAATCATTTGCATTGCACTTTTCATAATATGAACATCAAACTAGGCAAGATGATGAGCATAAACTACAACAGTATAAAGATAAGGAATCAGACATAACTAGTCGAAATAAAACACCGTTTGGAAGAAGAAACTCCGAAAGCAATATGCATTCGGGTACAAATTTGCATAGATGATTTAGTGAGTGGATTCACCGAGTTTGACTTGTAGCGTATTAAGCTTTAGAATCCTCGGGATACTAGTTGTAGTTGAGATGCAAGGGGTACATAAATAGTTTTCGTTCAACATTAATATGCAGTAGGGTAAGGTCTGCGTACATTCTACCCTCTCCAAACCCTACTTTATGGGATTATACTGGGTATGTTGTTGTTGTGCAGTAATATGCAGTCAACTAGCAGGCAGTTGAATCCCAATAAGTCACAAATCTTTGCAGCTCAGACAGGAAGAATGCAAAGGTCATTCAAGAGGAGTGTGTTTCCCGATTTAAAAGTCATTCAAAGACCAGACGACATCATTTTATTTCAAGATTTTTCTCCACCTTCAAAATAAAATAATAACTATGAAGTTTTCTTTTTATGTGTGGCAAAAAAAGGTGCAGAAAACAAAAATGTCAAAAAAAAGGAATAATACATAAATAGACACTCAAACTTGGCCTCAACGAGCAAGTAAGCACTTAATGCACATCTAGACACTTCAACTTGGTCTCAATTGACAACTAAACAATCCAACTCGTCCCCGCCATGTCTCATGGACACCCGATGCTAACATGTTTTGGAGATGTCTAGATGATCATTAAATGTTCAATTGATGAAGACGAGTTGACGTATCTAGATGTGCATGCTCAAAGTTGGCATACTTACTTTCCAGTTGATGTCAAGTTTATGTCAAGTTTAAGTGTCTGTTTATGTATTATACCCAAAAAAAATAAAAAAATCATTCTAATAAGGAAAAGAAAGTACCAGAAAGTGATGCAGGAGGTGGAATAGGTGACTGCAGCCTGATTACGATCTGCCACCAGCCGGTAGAGTGTTAAGTGTACTGATATATTCTTGTGAAGTGGAGAAAAAAAAAACTGTACCTTTGTCTTCTCATTTCTTCCTATAAAGTCGCACAATTTTTTCCCTCTGGTGAGCTCTTTTCCTGCCCATAAAAGTTGCACTGTGTTTCCTTCAAGGATTTGCAAGTCTGTAGAATCATATATTCATCCATGATTGCTGATTGTTTTGAGTTTCACTTTAAAAAACTTGCAGGCCAAATATCAAGTGGAAACCATAATAAAGAATTGCAATATTCACTTGTTCACTTTTAAATGGCTTCACTTTCATTTGCCCAGAGATCAAACAATCAAGTGGTTCAGAATCTTTAATGTTTTTAAATTTTTGGATGAAAAGGGTAAGTATCTAAAAGTTTGTCATCAAACTGATTTTGTCATAGGAAAATAAACAAGCAACTGCATCTCTTTCAGAACTTGTTGTTAAAAGCATATTTGCAGCCTCAAATGATTATGTCTCCTTACCAACAATAACATGTAATTATGGAACTTGAAATAAGGTCGCTGTTACTATATACTCATAAAATATCAAACATGAATGTTTGTCCTGAACTTCTATATATTGAACGAAAGCATATAAGAGACAGGAAGCTGACATAAGTGATTATGAACATACCTGACAAGAACTGCTGTAAATCCGAATTTGACAATCCCATTACTGAATACGTTACCAAAAATTCCTTCTCAATGCTTCTTGTGTGATCTCGTAGCACATAAAGTGATAGAGGCTTGTTATGTTTAACCTGATCCTGTAATCCATTTCAACGGACAGAGATCAAAGGAACCTATCATACATCATTTGAACCACCAAATGCAAGGATGCAAAAACATCTTTTGCAAGACTAAATTAAAATCTTCAAAACCTTTACATGTTTCTTATCCTTAAGACAGTGTCGAGCACAAAACTAGTTAAATATTTGTTGCATTGTCAAAGATGATCAGCCATCTAGACTTTCTGCTTCATTTGTTCGTTTGCTTCATTTATTAGTTGTTTCCTTACATCAATCTCTGCTTTGTATGTAAAGAAATAAACCTAAGTTGCGCGGACTCTTCACTTTAAATGCCACGTCCGTGTCGGAATCTCCAAAAATACACTATCTTTGGAAAATCCAACACGCACCCGTTGACATTTTTGAAGAGTCCGAGCAACAAAGAAATAAACTACAAGATATGCTAAGAGGAGGAATAAACTCATCTCATTGCACAAACTCCCTTTGTTTCATATTATGATAGTGTGTGACTAGATGCATAGTCATCGATGTTAATTCTTTGCTGGGATTTAAACCTTTGTTTCGAAATACTATGACACATGCAAAGAAATCACCCAGTGTTTTTTGTCTCTGCTGGAATTTGAACTTGACACCTCATGATTCTCAACCCACTACATTGACCACTAGGCTACAACCTTGGGTGCTTGGAAATGGTGAACGATTTATGAAAATATAATTAATGGAATCCAAGCCTTGGCGGAAAGAATCACTCAGCATATGCATGTTGGCCAGTACTCAGTTTTTTATTCAGTGAGTGTAAGCTGGCCGAACACAGCACATTATAAACGACAATTATGTGGTGTCTTACATTTTTAAACACACATATGAATAGTGCAGAGGGGTAACAAATATGTCATCCACAATAACATCGTCAGTATTTGCTCACCTAAATCTATAATTTGCTCAAACTAAAAAAACATCATGATATTACTATCCTGATTACATAAATATCATTTCAGCAAATGACAAAGCATGCAGAAACAGACCTTTGAAGCATATGACGTAGCTTCAGAGAGAGCTCTCACGAGAGGCATAGCTGCATTGGCAATTTTAACAGTTAAGCAAAAGTAATACTAATAAGTTCAACTGATAATCATGAGTATATATGACACTAATAGCATTTATGATTGTAAAAACCTTCAGGATCGACTTGAAGCTTAAAGAGATAAGGCTTGAATTTCAACCTTCAATTTCCTGATCGAAAGCTATAAATACTTCAACTAATCAATGATTATTTCGACAACACTAGCATTTTGATTGTAAATACCTCTAGGATCGACTTGAAGCTTAGAGAGAAGATTCAAATTTCAGCTGTTGATTTCCCGATCAAAAGCTATAAACAACTTCAACTAATCAATGATTATTTTGATATTACTAGCATTTTGATTGTAAAAACCTCTAGGATAGCCTTGAAGCTTAGAGAGATAAAGCTCGAATTTCAACCTTCGATTTTTCAATCGCAGGCTATAACTACTTCAACTAATCAATCATTATTTCAAAATTACTAGCATTTGATTGGAAATACATCTAGGATCCCCTTGAAGCTTAGAGAGGTAGAGCTCAAATTTCAACCCTTAAATTCCCAATCGAAAACTTCAACTATTCCAATTAATCAATGGTTATTTCGACATTACTAGCATTTTGATTGTAAAAACCTCTAAGATTGCCTTGAAGCTTAGAGATAAAGCTCGAATTTCAATCGTTAATTTTCCGAAGCAAAAGCTATAAACAACTTCGACTAATAAATCATTGTTTCGACATCACTAGAAATTTTGATTGTACCTTTAGGATCGCCTTGAAGCTTAGAGAGGTAGAGCTCAAATTTCAACCCTCAAATTCCCAATCGAAAGCTATAACTACTCCAACTAATCATGGCTATTTCGACATTACTAGCATTTTGATGGTAAAAAACTCTAAGATTGCCTCGAAGCTTAGACATAAAGCTCGAATTTCAACAGTTAATTTTCCGAAGCAAAAGCTATAAACAACTTTGACTAATAAATCATTATTCGACATTACTAGAAATTTTGATTGTAAATACCTTTAGGATCGCGTTGAAGCTTAGAGAGATGAGGCTCGAATTCGACGGCGAAGCATTGAATCTTCGATTGAAAATTCGCAATTTCGATAATGTCTTTGGCGATTTCATCAATTTTTGAAGTCGTTTCAGTGTCGTAGAGAAACTCTCCGGCGCCGTCGCCGTGCTTCACGTGTACGCGTACCATCCTCGAAGCCTTAGCAAGTGAACTCTTATGCTCAATTTTTCCTTTTGAACTTGCTTTACATTTGGAAAAAAATTGGGAACTTCATCTATTTCTGTATTTATACTACCCAACTTTTTCAAAATTCAAAATGTTTGACATTTCTTTTGTATCAAAATTTTCAATAATTTTAATTGATAACAATATAACTAGGATTGTTCATGGTTATGGTTATAAAATCAAGTCAAACCACTATTCGAATCAAACTGATTAAAAAAAGAGCAACTTTTACATATAGCAAATATAAAAATCATATTTGTATGTTATAGTTATAGTTTGCATAATTGCGCTCCATAGCAAACATAAATATGTATAATTCACTATACATATACAAAGAAAGCAGTTGTATAATTCGTTATGCATATACAAAGAAAGCAATTGTATTATTCGCTATACATATACAAAAGAAAACAGTTGTATAATTTGTTTCGGTATACATATACAAAAGATCAATTGTATAGTCTGTATTTATAAAAAGCGAGAAAGAGAGAAAGACAAAAGAAAACTGGGTAGGGGAAGATTGTATTTGTATAATCATAAGTGTATAGGACGAAAATATATGCATTTGCATTTGTATATACAATTTTCTCTCGCTTTATACAAACACAAACGCAATGTATACATTTGTGTTTGTATAAAATAAGAGAGGCGAGTCGGAGTGGCGAGCGAAATCTAGGAGAGTGGCGAGCGAGATTTGGGAGAGGGAGAGAAGGGAACGAAAATATATGTATATACACAATTTTCTCTCGCTTTATATAAACACAAACATATTTTATACATTTGTGTTTATATAAAAGCGAGAGAGGCGAGCGAGACTACCACCAAAACGAGAGTGGTGAGCGAGATTCCACCAGGGAGAGAAGCAAAAATAGCAATAGTTTGCTATAGGGTACAATTAAATCAAACTATGTTTATAGCATTTAATTTGAATTAATAGTTTGCTATTATATAGAAGTTTCCTTTAAAAAAAATTGATATTATTTGGTTTGGTTTTGGTTTAACTAAAAATTAAACCGCAAAAATAATCAAACCGAACTGAAAAGTTATATATATAAATTTTATAATTATTTATAAATAAAATATAAGTATTTTGATAAATTTTAATTAACTTAAGTCTGTAATTTTACTATTTTCTGAAGACCAACATTTAAATTTTAGCCAAACTATTAAAACCTCAAGTCTAAATCTCTCAATATTCATTACTTTAAAGATCACACTTTCTCTGTTCTTTATTAAATTTTCTAACACAACATTGAATAATTTAAAGCTCAAGCTAAAGAAGATGGTAATTGATTAGTTTTGACTATGAAATATTGGTTGTTTTTTTTTTTGAGAAGTAATTTCTCAATATTTTAAGGTGTAATTTTATTGAAAAGTCTATTGATGAGATGTTGAGATCTCCAGAATATTGAACCAACTCTATGCTATTGACAATGAATTTTTTTAGTTTCTGAAACTTGGTACATTGGATGAATCACTTTGTTCATCTAATAGCTTATTTGTGAATTATTCATGTACTAAGTGTTTGTGTCTATTGAGATGCGTATGTCCTCAACAAACTTATTACTTTCGAACCGAAAAAACCTAACCAAACCGACGGTTATTTTTTTTATTTAGTTTGGTTTTAGAAATTTAAAAACCGATATAAATTGGTTTGGTTTTAATTTTAACTAATAACTTATCCAAATCGAACCATGAACACCCCTAAATATAACCAAACACCGACTTATTTGGGACCGAGACATACTTACTGAAACTTTGATAAGTATTAATTCCTTTATCCCAATTTATATGACATAATTTGAATTCAGAGCATTAAATTTCTTTATTTTGACTTTGCATTCGGATATACTTGCTTTGTCAATTTTTTACTTGTGTGATTCTTAGACCAAATTTTGGTCTATATGAGTGGCTTGTTATGCCTTTTGGCCTAACCAATGCCCCTAGCACTTTCATGAGGTTAATGAATCATGTGTTGAAGCCTTTCATCAACAAGTTTATAATTATTTATTTCAAAAAGATTCTTGTGTATAGCATATTTGATGTTCGTGACCAAATGAGAGAAGTTGTTACCACTTTCTGTTCTCATGACAAAAACTCTCCGTTAAATTCGATGCAATCTCACAAATAGCGTCTTGTAAAGGATAGAATGTAGGTAGGCTTTACCCCACCTTTATGAGATAGGGAGGTTGTTTCTGATAAACTTTCAGCTCAAAATTTCGAATGTGTTTAACATACATGTAGTTTACATAGGATTTATCCATTAAGGTTGTCACTTCAATACACAAAGTGGTAGATAGCATAGAAACTGATAACTTTCTGAGTCTTTTTTACATACTAGTTTTGATTACGTGTGTTGCACGTATATTCCTATTAGTTGGTATAAAAATCTTCTATACAATTTCAACTGATATGCTAGATGATAAAAATAGATATTAAAGTATATCAAAAAATATAAATTTCTAAAGATAATGAATCTTATATTTTAATCTCCTTACACTTGCATCCAAAATGGATTTAATATTTGCAGAGTTGAAATATAAATTTAGTTTTGATACTATTTATAATAGTTACTTTATATTAAACATGCATACATGTTACTCTATGATGTAAAAGAATACAATATTTCTTTAAAATGTGTTTTTTTATATAAGATTTGAGATATATTTGTCTAACTATAATAATTTACACGTAAATGCTTCCTTGTCCACTGAAAAAGATAATGCAAAAGAAAATAAAATCTTAATTGTGTTTAAATGCAAACCAATTTAATTAGTATTATATGTGGTATTAAGTGGTTATTTGGCCTTTTGTCTTAGAGATATAGCTACGTGGAATTTACTTCAACATTTATGGTGTGAGGATTTTATTAAGCCATTAAGGCAGTAAATATTTATAAAAATGGTGAAAAAAATGCAAAAATATGATATTAATGATTGTAATGTAACTTTTCATTTAGGGTCTTTCCACTTGTAATATGATACATGATTTATTATTTAATGATTAATTAAATGATCTATAATATTATAATTTAGTGTAGGAAAAAATGGTAATTCAATTTTGCGTTTTAAAGCTTCCTACTTTTTATAATTCTAGTTTTGGACACGTGTGTTGCACGCGTATCCCATACTAATTTATATAAAATCATTAGAAATAATGATAAATGTACTTTCTTATTAGAACAAAGTTTATACTCCTAATTGATAGAAATTTCATTTTGACATATGAAAATATCCGTGCAATGAAAATATTTTTTTAGCCTGAACTTTTAGTTAGAGAACTGATTGGTTAAAGGCTAAAAGTGACAAGAAAATTAAAAATAAAATATGCTAAGAGCATCCAGCGAAATACAAGCAACAAGGAACAAAAGTAGCAAAATATAAAGATAAAAACAGTGACCTACATATTTGGTAACAATTTATATGTTCTTCACAAAAAAAAAAGAAGATAAAAATAAAAAATTATAAATAATTGAGTTAGTGAAAATTCTTACTAGTACAACAATTTCTTGTTCTGCTATCCAAATCACTCCACCTTAAAATATGAATTACTACACGTTGAGTTTTGGATTAATAACCTTTCACAAATCCATATATGTGAGTTTTTTTTCCATGAGTTTACATTAATAGTAAACAATAAATATATCAAGTCAGTTTAGTTGGACTAACTTTTCAGTTTTCCAAAAAATTATTACACTTTCAAAAAATATGCATGTGCAGAAGTATTTACGATAAATCATTTAATGAAGATAAATCAAATATTGTGAAAATCACAAGGAATGTGGAAGGTTGTGAAAAACAATTAATAGGTAAGAAGAAGAAAAATTAAAATAATTAGCAGTAATAATTGAGGTAATTCATATTGTTATAAATGAAGGTTTTTAGAGGCAAAAAATATGTGTAAGTTACATTACATATGCTCATAAGAGGTGAAAAAATAAAATTGACCTATTAAAGAAGAAATTGTTCAACTTAACTCTCTTTGTCCTTGATTACTTGTTCACTTTTGAATTGACACCTATGATAATATTTGACATAGTAAGTTTACTATTTTATCTCTATTAATTATGAGGAATGAATTAAAAACTTAGAATTTTCAAAAAGTTTTATATTTTTCAATGCAATTAATTGAGGATATAATAGGCAAAAAAAATTGTCTTATCTTGATTTGTCAAAATGGATAGCACGAGCGAATAAATTAGTTTCACACATTTAGGGAGAATTGAATGTGGAGGATTAAAATATGATTGTTGAGTTTTTTGTTTACTCACTATTTATGTTATTTAAACATTACTCTTATTAAATTTGATTTTAATTCAATAAAGGGCTGTAAATTTTATACTATGTTGAACTTGTATTTCAACCTTCAAGTAATTAAAATATGATTGTATAATATTTAATTAAATGGTTTATGATATTTTGATTTATTGCAATGATGAAATTGTAATTCGACGTTGATGATAAAAGTTAATACAATATAATATGATTAAATATAAAATAACTAATTAAGTTTTTAAAAAGGGTAAAAATGTCTAGCAACTTTATACGGACATTTTCGTCTTTCATTTTTTGATGTTATACTTTCCCACTTGGAACATTTACTATATGATATGCTTTTTATTTAATATTCAAATTAATTAGATGTTTTATAATTTTTTATTGAGTGGAGGGGCAAAATGATAATCCAACTTTGAAGGTTGGAGCTTCCCACCTTTAATAATATATGAATATGAATGAATGAATACGAATAGAGAAAAAAGACAAATATACCCCCGAACTATCGTAAATGGTATGCAGATACCCTCCGTCATACTTTTGGGACATTCGTGCCCCTGCCGTCCAAAAACTAAAGCATATATGCCCTTCACTCTAACGGAAGACTAAATAGGGACACGTGGCACAATCTTATCTGTCGATCCGATATTTAATAAATATCGAATCGGCGGATAAGATTATGACACGTGTATATTTGTTAGTATAAAGGATATATATGCTCTAACTTTTGGACGGCAAGGGCACCAATGTCCCAAAGGTATGACGGAAGATATTTGCATACCATTTATGATAGTTTGGGGTATATTCATCCCTTTTCCCATATGAATATGATATGATGATACATAATCTTTTCCCATTCTAGATCAATGGGAATATATAGATCCCAATGCCAAAAATTACAATCTACAGTTCCATGAGTTTAGCTTAGAATTATACATCATCGCCATTGTTCTGGCTCGGGATAGAAGTCTTATTGGTTGACACTTGACACGATGATACACGTAAAATGGAACCTCCCTTCCAATTATGAACAGATCAAACATCTTCATTTGAAACTTGCAGTTCCTCCAGATGCAGGGATAGGATGGAAGGATATGAGTTGGTGTTCATCGGTCTCTCCAGAATTCGTGTTTCACTACATACAACACTGGAACAATTTCGTTTCCTCATCAAGTTGAAACTCTCCACATCAAAGGGCGTAAATCCTGTCGATGTCAGAATTAGAGAACTCGGAGTGGTACCATGAGTTGGAACCACTTCTAGCATGTTTTTCCTTCTTCCTTATCGATCTTTTCTTCCTTGATCTTACCACATAGTAAGTCATGGTTCCAAGAACCCCGGCCATTATTATTCCTCCTACTGCTGTTACCAATATTGCAGCCCATTCATACTTGCGACCGACCACTATATAAGAGGATGCCATAAATGCCACTGAAGTGCAGACAGAAGCCAACCACATCAATTTGTTAATCACCTCGACAACTCTTCTTTCAGCCTTAGTTTCTCCTCTAACCAATGTAATCTGAACTACGACAACAGCAAGAGATGTAAAAAGAGCAAGGGCGTTGAAGATGAAGAAGATCTTAAAAGAAGCAGTGCTCGCAACCACAGCCACTCCATGATCATCATCACCTCCAGGCACAGTAAAAATAGCAGCAAAGGCAACTGTGGCAAAGAGAACAGCAACAACTGTCACAGAATTCGTTGCATTATTAATCCCTTCTCGATGGAGCTTTCTAAGCTCTTTAGCAATTCCGTGGACATTTTTATTTGTCCTCTTAGTTTGTTCAAGCTGTGTGTGAATATCTTTCTTGATCTGACTGACAGTTTTCCTCAACTCATCCCTTGGTTGGTTCAATTCATTAGCTCTAACAGCTCCATATTTGTATAAACACTCCTTTATATCTGAGGATTCTTCAGAGAGTGGAAGATCTTCAGCTATGTCAAGAGCTGTTTTGTGATCTCTGTTCAGTGCATTAACATTACTATCAGGCAGGCGTAGCAACTCTCTTACTATCTGCACAACAAAAGTTTAAAATTGACTATCAATCACAATATCATTATCTATAAGAGGTGATAAAGCCAGTAAGTTCCAACAGTCAGATCTTAAAAGCAAGAAGGGGAGTGGTTCAGCTAGCACAAAAGAATGGATACCATGCAGTATTTCATTATCAAGATGAACCAATGTGGCCAAGGACCATGATTATTGAAACAATCGAACAAATGGTGATCTAATATTTTATATAATCTTACAGACATGCACCAACAAACTTGACCATAATCCATTCAATAAACCAAATTTAACAATAACATCTTTTATTAGGAAAGAGAAACATCAGATTTAACAACAATTTTCTTCTCATCGATCACATGGAATAGTAAGTTTGTGTCATGCTTTGAAGCACACCATGCATTACAAACAGAGAACATTAGAGGAATAGTGATGTCATATTTGGTGTGAAGGATGGGGCGAAGAAGTATTACACAAAAGTTTCATGTTTGAGTAACAGATTATATACCTCAGCGCGTTTTTTCCGGGTAGCTATGTGTAATGCTGTGTTGCCAAACTTGTCTGGAAGCATAACTATAGCAGCATCAGCCTCGAGAAGCAATATCACCACCTCACAACTGATTCCCTTTACAGCCATATGCAATGCAGTTTGTCCTTTCTTATCCGTCCTCCTGGCCAATTGTGGATCTCTGTCAAGCAAAGCCTTTACAATTTCCACGTGCCCTTGTCTGGCAGCTAAATGCAATGCATTTTTACCATTGGACCTAGAAATTTCCAGTAAGGTGCAATCCTTTGACAGCAGTTCATTGACCACTGCAATATGTCCTCTTGAGGCAGCAGTTATAAGAGGGGTTGCATTTGAAGGGCCAAATGTTTTACTTAGTCCGGTATCATGCTCTAAAAGCAATTGGACGATTCCTGTCATAAGAACGCAAAAATAAGTCTTTGTCCAATAATTAGTATCTTCTGGCACCATGAAACTTATCCATCTTCAATATTTTACTGAACTGTAGAGTTTTTTCCTGAATGTTTACTGCATAATTCTCCACACGCATTTTTGGCAATTTCAAGGTTGCAGTAGGTCAATTCAAAAAGTTTGAACCTTCAATACCAACCAGCATCAGCCTGCTCAGACTGAAGGCATGACATTCTAAAACAAGATCTCTTCAAGGATAATACCCTCTTTTGACAAGTAAGGGATTGGGTAGGGGGGTGTTCGGGTTCAAATCAGAATTTAGTTTAGACATAATACATAAACAGACACTTAAAGTTGGTCTCAACCGACAACTAAGCACTTAGCACTCTAACTTTGAGTATGCACACCTAGATACCTCAACTCGTTTCCAATGTGTCAGTAGTACACTCCAACTTACCAAATGATCATTTAGACACCTTCAATGTAAAGTAACACCAAGTTGAGGTGTCTAGATGTGCACTCTCAAAGTTGGAGCGCTTACTTTCCAGTCAAAGCCAAGTTTGAGTGTTTATTTATGTATTACGAAAGCTACGACCGGTTTTTAACATTGCAACTTCAAGGCATACTTTCCCTTTTCAATGTAAAGTAAAGCAAGTACATTGTCAAATCTTAATAAGATTATGGGGGAGACATAAAACTTGGTTAGCAATTTTTTCAATATTCCAGCATCTTGTTAAACTCGATCCTTCATCTTTCCATATCAGAAAAGTTAACAAGCTGAGTTTAAGCTGAACTGTAAAGGGATAAATAAGTTGAATGATCAAGAAATCTAAGATCCTCACCATGGTGTCCTTGACTTGCAGCTATATGCAAAGGATCAAATTCTGACCGATTCTTCTTAGTAAGAGTATCCTTGTTGCAGTACTTTAATAATTCTTTCAACACCTCAAGATATCCCTTCGCTGCTGCTGTAAAGAGTGCTGTCTCTCCTAATTCATTCACTTCATTCACTACAGATGCTCTGATCTCTGCGACCTCTTGATTAAAGTCATCGCCACTCAGCGTCCCGACCATTTGAGTATCAATGTCATTAAGTATCTGCTTCACTGCTGCTAGATCACCTTTCTGAGCTGCTAAATGAAGCTCAGTGTCATTGTGCCTTCCCGTAACCTGTTTTACATATTTCTTTTTCCCTGCTTGGTCAATTCTCTTGCCAGAATTGGAAAGCACCAGAGCTGGTGCTGTTGCGGAAGATGGAGATGGGGTTGGTGATGGCTCAGCTAGAGGGTTACGGCTTGGGGTTGGAGTAATCAGTCCTTTCTCGACATCTCTCTCACCTAGTATAAGCACAAACAGAACTAGTCAGCAAAAAAGAGTAGCTACTCAGCATTAGATAATCAAGAATCAGGTTGTAATACCACTTATAAAAAACCAACTCCATCATAAAGTCTTCAGAACTGAACACTATTGAAGCATAAAAAGAACTTGCAAAGTTTATTCTCATCCGTTGAACAAACTTCAATTTTCCAAAAAAAAACTCAAATTGTCATCTAAGTGGCTGTTCTCAGAATTTTTTGATAACCGTTGTGTCCAGGACAACTTTCGCACACCACCACTAATTCTACGAGATACCTACCACCTACCACACCTCCCACAAGCAACATAGCAACATGTACCAGATAACTTTGGCCCAATTTCAAGGATTGATATAGCTTTCCTCAACTAGTTTCAGATCGAGGTACAGTAATGCATATTGTCATCTAAATAATATGAAAAATCACACCATAGTAAATCGCTCAAGTTAAGAATTTTGTACATATGCAAGGTACAACTCAGTTGAGTGTCTATCAGAAACAACGTCTCTACCCCACAAAGGTAGATGTAAGGTTTGTGTACATCCTACCTCCCCAGACTCCACTTGTGTGATTACACCGAGTATATTGTTGTTGTTGTTTGGAAGGTACAACTCAATGAACATAAGGTACAAACTCAATGAATATAAATCTCTACTAAGAAATACCCATATGCTTAAAACTATATCTCCAGCTAATAAACCAAAAATAAAAACTCAAATTCCCCCAAAGAACCATTCTTTCTACATATAAATCTCTCATTCAAAATACCCATATGCTAAAATCTATATCTCCAGCTAATAAAGCAAAAAAAAAAACTAAAAATTACCAAAGTATATACTGATAAATCCATGGATAATTTTTTCCTATTTATTTAAAAAGAACCATTTTTTCTCCATATTAATCTCCTTTGTTCAAACCCAGATGATTAAAACTATATTTCCAGCAAATATAGCAGAAAACAACTGAAAATTTCAAAACTAGCTAATAAAAAGAACTATGAAATACCCATATATTTATAACTAAATCTTGAGCTAATAAAGCAAAAAAAAAAATCGAAAAATTAGCTACTGATAATTTGATGATCAAAACAATTATGAATATATATTTTTTAATTTTTATGCAAAATATAAATATGGGCTAGAGTTACCTTCTTCCACAGGAGAAGCCATAGAAGAAGAAAAAAATTAATTTCAGAGAGGAATTGAAGTAAACGGAGAGTCAAGAAAAATGAGAGTTTTATCAGATTTGAGAAATGAGAAAAGGGAAAGTGTAAAGGAAAGTGGAAGATGAAAAAGCATAAAACATATTTTAAATGAAAAAGAAAAAAAAAGGAACTAGAAGACAGAATTTAGGAAAGTGATGAGAAATAACAAGTTGAAAATGATTTATTTTATTTATTTATTTCTAATTATTTAAAAAAACTTTATGCAAAAGAATCAATAATTATTTTTTATTCATCTCAAAAATGTGAGTGTAAACACTAGTTACCCTTAAAATTGTACATGTGAATTTATAGACGTGGTTTAAGAATATATTAATTAAAATTATCAAAATATATGAACAAGGTAACAAGAATAAAGATTATGAAATGATAAGTTAAGCAAATAAAATGAGCTTGAGTTTTGATGTTGGCAGTTAACAATGTTATTTGATAAGCTTGAGAGTTTAAGAACATTTGGATGAGAGTGTATTGAAAGTGAATGAATAAACTTAGATGATTTGAAAAGAGTAGATAAAAGATTATTCATAGTTAAATCCTAATGAGCATCATTCGATAATCTTGTCCTTATTAAGTCTAGTATCTACTTCAGTTATGTAGTTGGTAAAGATCTCAAGTTCTCTCATAACGGAAGATGGAGATCTCGGATTCTTTCGCAATGACTAGTCCACTGAGCTTATTAGGTTTAGTCACAACTTAGTGTTTGATTCCATACTTTCAGAGTTCAACGAACTTTATAAATATGACATCGATTTGATTCTGACTGTCTTAACTTCATATCTTTCATCAATAGAATTATCATCACCAATTACTGATGAAAACATTTGATTATTATTCATGCTAAATCACATTTGACATATTCTTCTCATCATGTATCACTTTTTTAATCTGTCTGAATTTTACTTCATACAAACACTTCACTAATAGATTGAAGGTGATGAAGCACATGTCATTTGAAGGCATTACAAAAATAATTTCATCATAAAATTTTCATAAATATTTAATTGATTGTATTAGAAAAATAATATCTCTAAAATAAGAACATATAAATGAAAATAGCGTTTAGCAAATTATTATCCAAAATTATAATACAAGAATTAAATAATGATAAGATTTTTTAATAGATATACTTTTATTTATAAAGGTTTAGTTGATTGGACAAAAATAAAATATAGAGATATATGTACTATGAACCACATATTTTCACTTAAAATAATAAATTTGGATAATTTTTTATTTTCAATGGAATAAACTTATCTCACCGTTTACTTTACATTAATTAAACTACTTCCTTTATATGTAAAATAAATAATTTATATATAATTATCTTTTCTTTATCAATTATCATATAAACAATTTGTTAATTTTAATCTTCCTTAATTAATATGTGAAATTCTACAACTAAATCTTCCTCTTTTATATGGACAGAAATTAAAGCTTTTTTTTTAAAAAAAAAAAAAAACATTTTGAGCAACTAGAGAGAGCACAATAATAAAGCTGGCCCTATTGGTCAAAATAGACGGCCAGCAACCACTAATTCATTTTTCGTTTTAGTTTATCTAAAAAATAAATAAATATATATACTATTTATAAAATTAATTTAATGTCCAATTTTTAATTTTATCTCAATGAGATGATTTATAATTATACAATATTTATTATTTAATATAAATCATAAGTTTCAAAGGTTTTTTTCTTGAACTTTATGGTGAACCAAAATGCATCATATAAATTGAGACAAATGAAGTATTATTCATAGACATAATACATAAATATATACTCAAGTTTGGCCTCGACTGACAAATAAACATTTTAATTTTGAGTATGCACATCTAGACATCTTAATTTGTCTTCACTATATTAGAAGAATGTTGAACGCCTCCAACTTATTACAAAATTATCATATAGACACCTTCAAAATTTACGTGTCACATCAACATATTGGTTGTCCACGAGACACTGTGAAACGAGTTAGACTATTTAGTTGTCAATTGAAGTGTCTAGACACGCACTCTCAAAACTGAAGTGTTTACTTTCTTGAATATCTCCATTATCAATTTATTTCTTGGGAAAAATAAGCAAACACCCCATAAAAGCAAAATAATTACAAACATATACCCATTTACATTCATACCCCACTAAATAATTACATTATATACCCCCTTACTAATTTCACTTAACTAATATTAAATCAGTATCATATATTGTATTGGTGTCATTAAGGCTGATAATTTCGCTTAACTGATACTAAATCAGTATCATATACTTGATTGGTATCATTAAGGCTGATAATTTCGCTGAATTAATACTAAATTAGTATATATATATATATATATATATATATTGTATTGGTATCATTAAGGTTTCTTGTTAAGAAATTACTCATTAGTCAATGATACTATAAGGATCTATTTGGAAAGCCACTTGGTAATTGGAATTGGTGTAATTACTAGGGTAGTAATTACCGGCCTAGTAATTACACTGTCTAATAATTACACTGACCTGTTTGGTTGCCACAGTGTAATTACACTGTAATTACACATATCCTGGATACCACAGTGTAATTACACATGTTCTGTTTGGATGCACAATTGCAATCATAAAATTATAATAAATTTTAAAAATAAAAATTAATTATTTAAAATTTATATTAGACAAATAAGAAACTTTATAAATGACATTAAATTAAATATTTAAGATACATATTATTTTTTGAAAATATATTAATTAATAAACATATTTTCTATAACTAATATTATGAAAAAATAATTGATTTATATTTTTTCAAATTAATATATTTCAATTGAATTGATCGTAACAACTAAAAGTATGAAGTTTCTACGAATATCGTGAAATGCATGTTTGATAAAAAGAATAATATATAAATAAAATGTCATAAATTATTAAATGTTTGACAAAAATATAATCTATCAAGTCTAATTAAAAATCACGTGCAATGTATATTCAATATTACTAAAACAAATGAAACTGAAAATATAACATAGTTCTTATAAATTCAAATAAAAAAATTTAACATAATACTCTTATAACAAATTTCAACATAGCAATAAATATGATTTATTTTTATTTTTTCTTAATAAAGAAAACGTAAGTCTATAACCTTACTTAACAATAAATTTTATTTTAATTTAAAAATTAGAATACTAATAAAATTATGCTAATGAGAAAATAAGCATGGCATAAAGAAATAGATAATACAAGAAAATTACATAGAATCACGTAAAGTAAGGTTGAGAATAAGAAGAAAATGAAATATAATAATATAAAATAAAAAATAATTTTTTGCAAATTTTTAGAATAATAAAAATAAAAAAAGAACTTAAAATAATAGAAGTATTAAAACAAAAAAATAAAAATAGAAATTAAAAAAAAAGAAATTAAAAAGTAATCAGGTGGTAATTACACCATGTTACCGGCAATTCACAGTCTCTGTCTGTGAATTGTAGAGTGTAATTACCCCTGCAAAGATCTCGAATGTAAAAGAGATCCGGAACACAGCTTAGACCTATGGTCTCAAAATACGCTCCTATACTTCCTATTAGGAAAAGGAAATTATACAGATGAAAAAAAATACATCATCATGATAAATACTTTTATCGGAAAGGTGAATGACTGGTTTTCAGGATTAACTGAAGATGCAGAAAAAATAATTAAAAATGATACCTTAGAAGGATTGAAAAATTCTAGTGAAATCATCAACCTTAATGATACCAATACATTATATCATACCGATTTAGTATCAGTTACATCACTCTTAACGAGTGGAGCGTATGGAGTGTAATTATTTATGAGAGAATGAATATTTCAGGAATTACTTTGGATTTGGGTATGAACTTGTAGTTATTTTGAATTTTATGGCCCATTTATGTAGTTTCCCTACTTTCTTTCCTTTTCTTTTTAAAAAAAGAAGTTAATATATCCATTGGGCCGATTTTATATAATGAAAAAAAGAGGCCCAACAAAATTTAGCCGACCCAATAGTGACCGGCCCAAATAAAACAAAAAGAAAACAACATATGATAAATATGTTTTTCTTGATTTATTTTTTAATAATTTGAGAAACATTCGTTAATATTTTTAAAAAGTTTGAACAAACATAGCCAAAAATACTTTTGTTATGCATTCAACATTATTCAATTTTATTTTCATTATCTAGCATTCTGATTAATATTGTAAAATCCTTATAGGCAGCAACTAGAAGTGTTATCAAAGGCAAAAATCTTTCAATAACACTCCAAACCTAATTGGGCTTTAAGCGCTAATCGAGGTTAAAAGGTGGGCTTTTAGTTTTAAAAATGTGCAACAAAGAAAAAAAAGTAAAAATATATTTCGTAATGCTAGAAAAAAAGTAACAAATTCATTCATAATGTTTTAGTAAATATATCTCTTTGGCAATAAAATTTAATATAATTATTTAATACTGCTCGATTCAAGATAGAACTCATGGACAATCAGGCACACAAATTACTTATTTTTTAGGGAGGGAACTTTTTAGTATTGAAATCAACAACTTGTAATCTATGTTGCTCTTACCTTTTCAAAAATATTGTCACATCAGTATCAAATCCTTCAAAAATAAACTATTTTTTGAGAATCCCACAACATTTATTAGTTTAATACTTCTCGATTGAAAATAGAACTCATGGGCAATCAAGCACACAATTTACCTATAATTCTGCAAGATTTGAGAGAACTTTTAGTATTAAAATCAACAACTTGTAATCTATGTTGCTCGGACCTCTTCAAAAACATTGTCCCACATGTATGGTATCCCCAAAAAACACATTACTTTTCGAGGATCCAATAACATTTTTGAAGAGTTTGAGCAACATATAGTACTTACTACACATTTTTAAGAAATACATTGCCAAACACATGAGTTTGGCAATGATGTTGATGATGACAATATTAAACTCCTTGACCTAACATTTTCATGAAATAAATCAGACAAACAATTCCCAATATTATCAGGTGAAAATCTTACCAACACCTCCAAATCTTTTTCCCCACTCAATACTACCATATAGTACTCATAAAAATCCCTATAAAAAGGCACCAATTTTCTTGCAATCGATACTTTGATCTCGTCTCGTAGAGTCCCATCAGGTACAACCCACGATTTCTGTCTCTGATACGTTGCTTCAAACGATTCATTGAATCGTTTGAAGTGTTCCTTAATCGTATCAGAGGAAATCGAGGGATCTAAACTCTGAGGCAAACACATAAACACCTTATTCCAAGCTACATTTTCGTATTTTGTTGAATATAACTTTACCTTTCTCTCCAAGTTCAATATCCATTCATCTCCCAATATGATCTTGAGGGTACTTCCACGTACCCTCTCGATAATGAATTGGATATTGTTAGCTAAGAAGAGATAGGATAACGCGATGTCATTGTACAACTCTGCTTTGCAATCGAGTTTGCAAAGCAGAACGAGTACAATCCAAGCCAATTTAGCACAGACTGATGAATTTTCGGGCGTTTCACTTATCAATGCACTGTCGAAATAAGTTTCAGCAAATTTCGTTGATGTAGAGTCAGAAATGATATATGAGAGGACTCCATTGTAGCTTGCTAACGAAGCCAAGTAATCCGAAACAGAGTTGGTTAACGGATGAATTCCCCCACCAGGAACTGGTGTTTTCAAGGAATTCCTCTGTATTGACAGCTCGAAATCAGAGATGATACTTAGAACAGAGATCTTAAGTTTATTTAATGACGAAATAGCTTGAACTTTGACAGATGAGATCGAATCAAACGAGAAGATTGATTCGATCTCTGGCAATAGTTCAGCTATTGCTTCGTGCAAATCCATTAAAAGAAAAATCTTTTCATGTGATTTCTTCGTCTTTGCAACGAGCTCAGGAAATTTAAGCAAAACGATTCCTCCTTCTTTGGCTATATCACTAAAACATGTTTCATTGATTGTTTTCGAGGTTGAAAAAACATGATCACAAAGAAACCTCTCTCCATAGAAGAGTATTTTCACCGCGATTTTAGTTGAATCAATCCAATGCTTGACTTGATGTTCGAGAACATTTGGTTTCATCGCGTTAACATAAGCTGAGCTACGCGATTCAATTCCAAGACGATAGAGTCCTTCATCGACGATAGATTTCCTGATGATCCTGTAGATCTTCCAACACTCTTTTGCATAGCCAGAGCCAATCATACAATCTGCGATCATTTTGAGATCAGACATTGTTAGAAGTGAAAGATGTTCAGCCTCAGAAATGGATTCAGCACCAGTAGTGTGCTGAATCTCATTTCCGGGGTCAGTTGATTCTTCTGAATCAACTGAAATTGACCTCGATATGTGTGAGGATTGACTAGACTTGGATACTGATTCAGGATCCAAATGCTCCTTTTTTGTTGACAAAATTTGGTAAAATTCATTTTCTAGTCTTTTCATAGCCTTTTGCATCAAGTTTTGTGCAAGTACAAGTTTGTTACAAGTTGCATGTTGTGTAACAAAAAAATGCATAGCTTTTTTCAAGTCTTTGATACATTGAATGTATTCTTTGGCTTCTTTTCTGTCTTCTTGAAAGAGTGAAGTGAATTTTTCGTTAGACGATTCTTTATGATCCCATTTTTTGATAATAGTGTCCGCGTTATCAATATTCTCTTCCATGATAGATCGAGAGAATGTCAACGAAGGTTTCTGAGGAGGTATATGACTAGAAAAGGAAGAGAAGGATGAAGTGGTTTTCGCGAAAGAGAATAGGCTCTTCTTGGCTCTCTGTGGTGTCGATGGTGATGATGGTTCTCTCTTAGACATGTCAAGAATCGCCATTTTGTGAAAAAAAATATTTATTTATTTTTGTATCGAAACGAAAGAGTAATAATTCTTGATCTTGTAGTAAAGAAAGTTATTGTGAATATTTGGTGTAGGAATAATAGTTATGATAAGAGAGTTTAAATAGAAGAGGGAAAAATTGACTTGGTACACTAAATGGACTTGATTAAGACTTTAGATTTTTTTTTTGAAACTTTGAGGTAAGAAAGAGCCAATACAGCTGGATTTGTTGACAATTGCATGTTCTAAGAGCATATTTTTTCTTTTTCGGTTTCCCACTTGGTGTTCGATATCTGTAATAGAGTTTGATTAATTTGGATTAGTGAATTGGAGGGCTCATTTCTGGAGGTGGCACTCCAAACATGATTTTTTTTTTCGGGACTGAACCTGAAATATCTGATTAAGGATAGAGGAATTACAGTCATTTGATTATAACCAATATTGGTTGTAAGAGCAATTTTAAGTCCTTGATTTGAACTGAGATATTGTTTGACAAAACTCCACCAAAATTATTAAAATAAATTTTAGATCCTTAAGATGAGGGTTGAGTTGTGGGCATTGAATTTGACTGGTCATCCCAATGTATGGATACAAACCAATTCTAAAGTCTATGGTCATCCTAATCTATAATTACAAATCCAAAAAAATAATCTTTATGGTTCATATTAAAATAGATTTTTTAAGAAACTAGTAGATCAATGCACAAAGCTTTCTGTATGTGCAAGTTTGGTGAAGGATCGAATCGTATTGTATATTATAATTTGTACATAGTCTTACTTTGTGTTCCTACAATAAAATTTTTCTACAGTTTGAACTTATGACCAGCAGGTCACTGGCGGCAGCTCTTACTATCGCATCAAGGATCCTCTTGTCCATTGTATATTTTTATAATGCCCTAAAGTTGTTATGTTAGATCTAGAGAAATTTAGAGGGTGTTTGGGTAAACGACAAATTGATCAAACTGATTTATATAAACATCTTTTGACTTATCTACGTATTTAGTATACATTCGAAATGTTTATGAGCCAAAATCGATCCAAGCTATAATTTAATCACTCCTACCTTATGGCTTTTCAATTTATAATTTGCTCAAGATTTTCACAATTGTATCTTAGACTAGGGGGCAGCAAACCTAGCTTCTAAGTTATCGATTCACATGACATAATGATTTTTATCCAAACTATGTGTATATATTAAGAAATCCATTGAATATTTATATGTATTTAACTGTAACCTCATATTTATAATACATATTTATCTAAACAGATCGATATAAAAGCCATAAATTTTAAATTCTAATTCAACACCACTCATTTCTTCCATGCCAAGCCACCTCTTTTCCATTAGATGCTTCCACATTTTTTCATGGAATTTTGGTATAAGTTCTATATTCACATATTAAATAGATAATATGAAAAATATCATTACTTTATTATTATTATTATTATTTCCTATTTTCACAGATAATGTAATTAGTTTGACTAAGGAAACAACCTGGAAGGTGTTGTATGGGGGTTGGTATTATGGTTTTTTCAGTTGTGACCATTTCATCATTGTCCTTTAAATAAATTGATATTGAATTAATTTTTAATTTTTATTATTTAACAGTGGAACTTATGCCTAGTGGAACATAAATTCTTTAAAACTTGAAATCATTATATAACTTGTGAAATGTTATATAAAAAAATATAAAACTGTATCCAACAAAAATTATTTATTATGAGAGACATAATTAAAGATCGGGAGAAAAAAAGAAGCAAATAACCATATATTCTTTTTTTTTTTCAGTTGGAAAATATTTGTCTTCTAGATAAAATGGGCTTGTTTTTTCCAAATGATTTAAGTGTACATTTTGTTATATATTTTTTTCTTAATAGCAATAATTATATTTTGAATAAATAGATATTGACTAACTAATTTATATGGAACATGGGTGCACCTTTAACAATAAAACGACTTTCAGTTCATTAAAATGACTTCCAATTGGAAATTACAGTCAAATTGCTTATTCCATTAAAGCTATATTTTTCTAGCTAATAATTTCTAATGTTGAAATTATTTTTAAGAAAAAAATTATTTCGCTTTTAAGCGAAGGTGTATCCTAGTGATCAATAAAATAGAGAAAATTATGAGTTTTTTTGGTTCATTTGCTCAAGTCTGATGGGTTGAGTTATATATCTTCGTTATTTATTGGGTTGTGCACAAACAAGACAAATACCATCAAAGTTATCTGATATATGGCTCGAGCACCATTAAAGTTACCCAATACGTGGCCCAAACACAACTAAAGTTACCTGATACATATATTGATAGGATGAACTATCCGACACCTATACTATAAACAGAAATTATACGTAAACTAGTCCAAATACCATTGATTTTGAGAAAGAAAAAAAAGGTTAACAATTTTTCTTGTGTACTTGGTATCTTTATACGAAACAATCTATGCACCTCACAAAAATAGCAGTAAGATTTATACATATCACCCTCTCCACAGGGGCGAAACAAAGTAGGATTGAGGGGGTCATTTGAATCTCTTTTGATGGAAGATTACATTATTTATACACAATTAAAATTATTTTATATATATCATAAGTAAAGTATGGAGCCAAAATTTGCACGAATTAAGGAAGTTCAAAATATGAAAAAGCAAACACACGAAGAAGTCGAAAGGGATTAAACATATCTATATTAGATGTTAAACACCCTTCGACTTCTTCGTGTGTTTATTTTTTCATATATTGAACCTCCTTAATACAAATCCTCGCTCCAATACTATCTCTCCCGACTTCGGCTTATAATATCACACTAAATATCTTATTAATGAAAAATGTTGGTTTGCATTATTTTATTGAGCAATCACATGGGCTACGCGTAAACATGTCTACAATAACTTTGGTTGATTAAACGAACTTGCTATTTATTTTTAATATTAATAATAAATAGCACGAGTCATATCTTATCTTCATAATTGCTCTAGTGACTAATATAATACTATATATTAGAACAATTTCTTTTGACCGTTACCAAAAAAATGTTTTGGACCAATTCAATAATTCTTGAATAATGTTAGGCATAAAAGACAAAAAAAAAAAATAGAAGAAAATCTTGAGGGTTGCACGTATAATGCAGAATTAGTGATTAGTCCACTGCATTTCTGTCATTAATCTAAGATCATAACTTTTATTATAATCCTTTGAAAAAAAGGCACGTTGATGGTCACTAAAATGTTTGTTTTTTTTTATTTATTCACTACTACCTAATCGACTCAAATCTATGACTAAGCAATGATAAAGAGATTTGATTTGTTAAAGATTTTGTAATGTATTAATCAAAATTAAAGGATCTTTAGTTTAGACTAATTTCACGCGGTACCTAAGATACCCCAAGAACTAGTTGTTTTCTTCTTCTTTTTGATTTCCCATATGGTTTTTAGTACACAAATTAAAGTCCGACTAAGCCAATTTCACACCACATAGGACCTCCAGGGAAGCGTTCCTGCCAAAGATTTTTCCATACCCAATGCTGAGAAACAACTCAATCCCACTAGTTGGCACAAAATTCAAAACTCATCCCTTTGTTCTTCTAAACTTCAATATCAAGCTATAGTACAATAAAATAGTAAAATCATAATGAGTTTAATCCACACATTACGTGTTGTTTGCGCTCGTACATGAGATATCTTAGAAAAATATGTGTGAGCACAAGACATGTACATATCAACTTGTGTAAGTTGCTACTATGACATTAATTGAATTCCATTCAAGGTGCTAACAGCAACATGACCCCACTTAATCAAGCAATCATTTGTCTAACCAAGTCAAATGGACTTCTAAAACCCACTAGGATCAAATAAAAATCTCAACATGGCATGAAATACCTACTGAAAAGGGTACTTTTAATAACATAAAAAAAGCAAACACTTGATACTAGGAACAAATAAAGCTCCATATCAGTCATGTTTCTAATGTCACAAGTGCCAAACAAAGCAAATTAAACAAAATTTGCATGATAAATGGTTTAAGCCAATATATATCCTGAATCAAACACCAAAATTTCTGCGAAATTAGATCCTAGCCTACACTTTGATAGCATACTTTCTCAAAGGGAAGTACATCTCCTTCTTCTTCTCCCTCTCCGTCTTCAAAGATGCCTGTGAGGATATAAAGAGTTTAAGTTAATGTCATTAATTATGTTGTTTTACACTTGTAGTTAGGTATCAATGACATTGCTAGGAAAGAGAAAAAAGAAGATGCAGGAGATATTGAAGAAAACTGTGGCAGCATAGCATCACAAACACCCCTCATCCACATTCATTGTTTAAAAAGAGAAAGCCCTCTGTTGTAACAAGTTGTTAGGATCCGGATACAATATCTATTTAAAACTATTTGAAAAAGTGTTGCAAACATAGCTCCCCTCTGTCTCAATTTACGTGGCACTGTTTGACTTGGCATAAAGTTAAAGAAAGAATGGAAGACTTTTGAAATTTGTGGTTTAAAACAAACCCTAGTATTTTGAGTGGTTATATATCATTAAGGAGAATTATAAAGATAAATTGTGTCTAATTATCGAAAGGCGACATTCAGTCTAAAAGGGCAAGTGTGTCCCATAAAATTAGGACGGAAGGAGTAGCCAAAAATAAATAAATACTATACTCACTAAATAGCAATAGTTTCATTCTTAATGGGATAGAGGAAGCCATATATAGAACAAAGAGTAACATATGCATTGCAAAATTAAGACCCCAGAAGCTCAATAGCTCTAAGTGCATAAACACTAGTTGAAGGCTAAAATCAAGGACTACCTGGTGCTTGGTCAAACGTTTGCGGATGGCCCTAGTTTTCTTTGGGCGCAGGTCAAGAGGCAGGTATTTCTTGTTCTTGTAAACTTCCCTAAGAGCAGACTTTTGCTTCTGTGAAATTACAGTCAGAACCTGGGCAATAGACAACCTTACCACCTTGCTGCATCCACACAATCATTAAGATAATCAGGGTCGATATCAAAACTATAAACAAAGCCATGCAACACTCAAATTGATAATAGCCAAAACATTTGCATTAGTTGATTCATTCTACCGTTTAGTCACCAAACTAAGAAAATACACCACCAACTACGTTTTTCTTGCAAAGACACCACCAACAAAGTTTTTCTTGCATGCTATGAGTATAAACACCAATACTCCATTTCAAAAGATCACCAATACTAAGTCTCCGTACGATGTTAGAATAATAAGCTTCACTAATAACAAGCCAATAATAGCATACAAATTGCTTCACTCTCATATTACAAAGCTTCTAGCAATGCTCCCGATCACTCACTTGAAGCGAGCTCGACTGATTATATATGTCAAGTGGAAAAAAAAGACAACACTTGAAAAGTAATTTGAAATTAATGGATCGAACTATACAGAACAATATTGTTAATCATACCGAGTGTCATTCGGGGTGCAATATAAGATAAGTAATGTACATGTAGCTCATTCAACTGTATGCTTTCGCAATCACACTAATCACTCACAATATACAAATCTCAAGCGAAATTATACTAAATCCAAACAAATATTAAACTAACTCAAACAAAGACAGAATGCATACATTTTGGAGAGCTTGTTAGGAGCACCACCAGTGACCTTGGCAACACGAAGAAGAGCAAGCTCTGCCTTCAAATCCTTCAACTGAGTCAGTAGATCAGGCTTCGACTTGTTCCTCAGCTCATGAACCTTGATTCTGGCTGCATTTTCACCAAAAACACAAAATTAACCACTAAAACTACATTAGATTTACGAAGCAAAATCAATCAACTCCTCCTCACTTCCAAATTAATCACAATTTCAACTACATGAAACCTCTGTATCAACTCCCCTCCGTTTACGTTCAAATTCATCATAAATCACAAAATTATAACAAATCAATCAATCAAACTATACCTAAACTGAAAATCACTACGATAGACTATTTTTAACCGTATAAATCACAAATATTGAAGAAAAACTATAAAATTGATTCAGAATTAGCGATTTTACAGTGATTTGAGTATACGTACCCATTGTTGATGTTGGTGGAGATAGCTACAGAGGCGGCGGCGGCGGCTCGTGAGTGTTGATTCTGAAACCCTAAATGGAATATGGACGGAATTAGGGGTATATTATAGGGTTATATACTGGGCTTTGTCTTAAGTTCTCTGTTGGGCTGGACTTGCCTAGTAATTAGTTGGCCCATATAGTTAAATTATGGGGTTAGCCCGTATTGATCAATTGTTCTGATCGGAGAATTAAGAGCAACTTTCACATATAACAAATATAAAAATAAAAATTATATGTTATAGCTATAGTTTGTATAATTGCGCTTCATAGCAAACTTTATATTTGCTATGGAGCATCAGATTGTACAACTCGCTGGCTCCTTTTCAGATTTGTATAATTTCGCTGGCTGCCATTTGTATAAATCGTTGTCCTCTCGTTTGTATAAATCGCTGCCAGTCTCTCAATTCAATTTTATGTGTTTGTATATCTGCATAAAATTTGAATTTGTATACAATTGAATCGAAATAAAACGTTTGTATATCAAATCTCTCACTGTAATTTGTATAAATATATGTTCTTTTTGTTGTGCTTTTCAGTTGTATATGTATATATGTGTAATATGTATATAAATAAAAAATTGTATTAGTTGAATCTGTATATGTATTTGAAAATTCATGAAAAAAAATAAATTTTCTTGTATACTCTATTTTTGAATCCCGCCAGTTTTGTAACAACAGCCGAAGAAGCAGCCATTTTCTTGTCCTTTCACTCGGAGAAATTGCTATAGCAAATTATATGAAACAGTAGCTGCGAATTGGAAATAAAATAAATTATAGCTATAACATTTAATTTGAATTAATAATTTGCTATTATATACAATTTTTCCAAGAATTAACCTAAATGGTCGTTCATACAATTTGTTTTAATAAAAAATAGATGAAAATTGTATAAAGTATATGTAATATATGTGTATAATTATATAATTTTAGTGTAACCTAGTTAAGGGGTCCATAGTTGTCGCAATCACTCATTGGCCTTCAACTCGAGTGTTTTTATTCAATGAGCCCAAGTTTACCTTCGTGGATGAGAAATTCAGGACTTGTTGGTAGATTAGATAGCTCGCGCTCTAATATTTCATTGATCTTTTCTGGCCCTCTGTCTATGAGAATATGTGTCTATTTATTTTTTTTGTGTATCGATTAGAAAATAAATAATAAAATCAGTTGGCTATTTGTATAAAGATTTTCATTTAAGCAATAGTTGTAGTATATAGAGTTATGCATGTTTAGCCACTTGGAAATTATCTTTTGGCGTTTGAGACTGAAGTTGTACAACTTTCAATTTAAAGTTGTAGCAATAATTTTTTAATATTTTTGCTTGAATTTATAGGATTATTAACTAGAAAAATATTGAATGCCTGAATTTTAATCATACAAACATTCAACGTGATTGTTTGAAGGTGATTTTATCAAATTCTATACATAATACCAATTTAAAAGCACATAAATGAAATTTGTTATTAGTTTTCTAAAATTGTAACTCAATATTCATGTACCAACTACTCAACTCCTAAATAAGTAGATAACCAAAATTATTATACCACTACATATCTTGTTTACTATACACTTCTTAAACCTTAACCATGGTTAATTATTTGTGAAATTTACAAAAGTATACTAGTTAAGACTTTAATTAACAATATATACACATATTTATTTTTAATTACAAATAAAGTTTCTAAATTACAAACATAGCATATTTAATTAATTTTCGTTTTTAATTATTTATTTATTTTCAATTTTAGTATATCATTTTTTGGGGATTCTGTGCCTATTTTTGGGGGATGGTAATCATCTATTAAATTTATCTCACCAATTAATGGTTATTACTTAGTTTTTCAAATATTTTTTTTTACCTTTCCACCTCTTCAGTTTTCCAAGAAATTGTTACTTCATATGCAGTTTTATATTCTTGAAAATTTTAAAACTTCTCTCTTCCATGTTCTTCTTCCTTCTTCTTTGTTCTTCTTCTCTCTCTGAATTCTGTTCATCTTAATTTCACCATTGTTATTTTTTACCTTCAAATTTTTTAAACGTGAAAGTTGCTCAATAGATATTGGAACAGTGCTAGATATCATATAGACTAAGAATCAAAAGGTTCACGTAAAAAATATCAAGATACTTCACTAAATACAAATCGTAAACCAATTAAAATCTTTGATTCAGTTTCTTTCAACAGTATCGTAAGGATAGGAATACACATGGAGGTTTATTTTCCGCAATTTTGATAGTATTGTAAGGATAGGATTACACACGAACCTTACAACGATAATTAAATCAATATCATATTATAGATAATATTTTTTGAATACCACACCAATATTAGAGAAATCATAGTTTTCTATTATTAAAATTGACAATTATTTCATAACCATTTACATAAATAGATTTGTGCATAAAAAAGACAAGTTAATATCAAAAACTCGCAAACATGAATGTTTCTATCATTCAATACACCAATAATATGATTCATCCTACCAACATAAAACTAAAAGTTTCAACTACATAATGTTTTAAGTAAAAATAAAATAAAAACAACACACTATTGTTAAGCTTGATCCGCAAATTTGGGGCAAGTCTTCTTGTTATGCCCGGGTGTACCACATTTACTACAAGTGACTTTACTTTTCTTGCATTTTCCTTCATTGAATTCCTTCTTACGATCATTATTTGGTGGTCTGTCTGGTTGCTTTCTTGCAATTGGTGTTTGCATCATATATCACTCATTCAATACTGTAATCCACGTAATTTTCTGTAAAATTGTAAATTATTAATCAATTTCCAAAATTAGCAGAATGGTGTTCCTAATTATAAAGTAATTAAATTACACCAAATCATCTACACCATCTCAACTAACAATTACACATAATAATTTACCATCACAAATCAGTAAGCTTTATAACCAATTTAATAATTCTTCAATTTTGTTAGCTATACCAAATCAGGCAACTTATGACACCAATCAATGTACCAAAATATTTACTGCTAATCATGCTAGTATTCAAAACGACTGAAGAGACATACATTAGTGGTCTAGACAAACATTTTCACCAAATCAGTTACCAAAATATATATCATAATTTAGTTGTATAAACGTCAATTTAACATTTCTTCAATTTGTTATCTATAACAAGTCAGACAATAAAATATACCAATAGATGTACCAAAATAATAACTTGCAGTTGGTGTTTCTACAAGGTCTACATGATACTAATTACACCAAATCACATACCATAAGTAATTTGAGAATTATGGTATAAAATTTGTTATCTATACCAACTCAGACAATTAAATACACAAATAGATGTACCAGAGTACTAACTTGGAGTTGTTCTTTGTATAACAACATATCACACACCAAAATAAATTATTGATTTAAGGTGTTTATATAAGAAATGCAACATACCAATAACATTTTGACAAAATCAGTTACCAAAAAACATACCATAATTTCGTTGTATTTAATCAACACAAAACAAATTTCATAATACAACAAAGTTGTGACCTATGGTGTTTATAAAAACACAATAAATAATATCTCTTACACCAAACTATCTACATTATCTACACTATCAATATCACATAATAATATATCATCACTCGCACGGAAAAAAAAGATGATAATGGTATTTCTAAAAATATACTACATAATTCCAATAAACCACATCATATCCACCATGTTCACTATCAATTAAACATAATAACATACTAAAAACGATTAATAATTTTTATGGTTTATTAAAGAATTAAATCTAGCCAATCGTTGCACCAGACTACTACCCAAAGCATATCAGTTTTATACTAAACCAAATAACATACAATTGAAACCAACGACTAATTAACAAAACGACTAAATACAGATTATGAGAAAAAAAGTGATCAAATCAATCGTTAGTTGTTCAAATACCTGATGCGTCCCATCACCCGTTGTGTTGTATTAGAGTTGAAAATTTATTGGTATAATCAGCATAGAAAGAGAGTTTTATATTTGTTAAAGACCTTATTTTATGGGAGAGATTATATAACAAATCTAAGTAAATCAGGGAAGGTAAAATAATTGGAGAAAATCAAGGAATATGTGATAAGCATGGCTGACTATTTCTACATTTTAAAAAAAAATATAAATTCTAGTTTTGAAAAAAAAGTATTGCTATATAAGTGGGGAAAAAAAGTATTGCTATATAGTTGTAATTAAGGTACTTAATTTGTATACTTAGGTTTTTTACCCTAATTATTTTTCACTTTGATTTATCAATTCATTAATCTTAAAATTAAATGTATAAATACAAATAAAGTATATACTAATATGGTCCACCCAATGTGAGAATTTTTTTGGGAAAATTTACTCTTATGGCATCCCACCCACGCCACCCTACCTACTCGTCAATCACAAGAACCTTCCTTGTAACCTTCACCCCTCTTTCTAGAATGTATTCACTCTGATTATTTATCTGGTTTTAACTAAATATAAAAAAAAAATTGAATCTTATAGTTTCAAACTAAAAATATGTTAAATATATCAAAATATCTTGAGTCGAGCGTTTATCGGAAACAATTTTTCTACTTCTAAGGTAATAATGAGGTATGTTTACATTCTATCCTCTTCAAACCCTACTTTATTGGAATACATTGAGTTTATTGTTGTTGTTGTTGTCAAATATATTGAAACACAAACATACCATGTGTAATACTTTCTTCGTTCTTATTTATATGTCACCAATTTATATTTCATGCATTTTAAGAAATTAGGTAAGTTTACCATTATACCTTTATTTATGGATAGTGATCTCTTGAATAACATAAATTAATTTATTTTAATTAATTTAAATTACCAAAAAACATGAATAATCATATAGTTTTTCTACGACGGTCAAATTCATACTTTCAAGATCTTATGTATTGATTTTGTTAAATCACATATATTAAAAAATATCTATTTTTTATTTTAACAAAAATAAATTGAAACAGAGAGAATACTAAAAAGAAAAGTAGGACCAAAAAATTGAGAGTAGCAAAGAAACAGAAACGTGGATCAAGTCGTCGTCGTTTTAATACTATTCAAAGTCAAAAGCAGGCAGTCTTGAATAAACAAAATCCCTAAAAACGAGTAAACATACAGCTAATCGTCTCCATATATTCCGATTTCCTATCAAAATTCCTTAATTATAGCGATAACCCATTTCTCAAATTCATCACTTTCTTCAGATTCTCCAAAAATTTCTCAAAAATTCATCAAAAAATCATCTGGGTTCAACTGATTTTGTGTTTCAGTTGATTTTGAGTTGAAAAAAAAAAGATGAACCCTTCATCTTCAACTACTGGGGGTGCTGGATCTGATGATAATACTTCAATTAGAAGAAATTCAAACCGACCCAAGTATTCAAGATTCACTCAACAGGAACTTCCAGCTTGCAAACCGATTCTAACTCCAAAATGGGTGATTTCTGTTTTTTTACTTGTTGGTATTGTGTTTATCCCAATTGGGGTTGTTTCACTTTTAGCATCTAGAGATGTTGTTGAAATTGTTGATCGTTATGATTCTGTATGTGTGCCACTGAATTCGACAGATGATAAAATTGGGTTTATAACTAATTCTAGCATAGATAAAACATGTGTTAGGACTTTGACTGTGCCTAAGAGAATGAAGCAGCCTATTTATGTTTATTATCAGCTTGAGAATTATTATCAGAATCATCGTAGGTATGTTAAAAGTCGAAGCGATCAGCAGTTGAAAAGTGCTAGTAAAAGGGATGATACTGGTTCTTGTGACCCGGAAGATCGTGTTAATGGTCAACCAATTGTGCCTTGTGGGTTGATTGCTTGGAGTTTGTTTAATGATACTTACAATTTTACTGTTAATAATAATCAGCTGTTGAATGTGAACAAAAATGGTATAGCTTGGAAGAGTGATAGGGATCATAAGTTTGGAAAAGATGTTTTTCCGTTAAACTTTCAGACTGGGCCGCTAATTGGGGGTGGGCAGCTTAAGAATGAATCGTTGGACAAGCAAGAAGATCTAATTGTTTGGATGAGAACTGCTGCACTTCCGACGTTTAGGAAGTTGTATGGGAAGATAGAGGTGGATCTGGAGGCGGGTGATACAATAAACGTGACGTTGCTGAACAATTACAATACTTATAGTTTCGATGGAAAGAAGAAGCTTGTGCTTTCTACAACTAGCTGGATTGGTGGAAAGAATGATTTTCTTGGTATTGCTTATCTTACTGTAGGTGGATTGTGTTTCTTTTTGGCTATGGCTTTCACTGTCGTATATCTAGTTAAGCCAAGGCAGCTTGGAGATCCAACATATTTGTCATGGAACCGGAACCCAGGAGGTAACTAGCATGCATGTGAAGTCTGTTGGCTCGAGCGTTTTACCATCTTGACAAAGCTTGTGTCTTGTAGCAGCTATCTGTCTACAAGTTCTTTTTTTTGAAATGTTCTGCATATACTTTTAAACTCATTTGCTAGGAAACAATGATATGTAATGAAGTATTTTCCCTTTGATAAGTGTTTATTCAAAATTATGTATGTACAATCGAAGTAATTGCTTAAAAGACTTGAATGATGCCAGTAGATTATAAATGTGATATTGCAAAACATTTATGATATGTATAGTTTCGATGGAAAGAAGAACCTTGTGCTTTCTACAACTAGCTGGATTGGTGGAAAGAACGATTTTCTTTGGTATTGTTTATCTAACAGTTGGTAGATTGTGTTTCTTTCTTGCTATGGCTTTCATAATTGTGTATCTAGTTAAGCCAACTTATTTGTCGTGGAATCGGAAACAGGTGGTAACAAGCATGCCCATGAAGTCTGTTTGCTTGAGCATTCTACCATCTAGTTTGGTGAGATACAAGTCTTGTGTCTTCTAGTAACTGTTTTTGTGTACAAGTTCTTTATGAAATGTTCTACATATAGCTTTAGACTCATTTGCTAGGAAGCAATGATATGTTGTGAAATATTTTTTATTTGATATGTGTTTATTCTATTTTACTTAAATATAATTGAAGTAATTGCTTAAAGGTCCTGGTCATTCTCGTCTTACGCACTGTGGTGCAAGTAGATTATAAATGTGACGTTATAGTTTTGATGGCAAGAAGAAGCCTGTGCTTTCTACAACTAGTAGTTGGATTGGTGGAAAGAATGATTTTCTTGGTATTGCTGATATTACTGTTGGTAGATTGTGTTTCTTTCTGGCTTTGGTTTTCATGATTGTGTATCTAGTTTAAGCCAAGGCAACTTGGAGATCCAACTTATGTGTCGTGGAATCGGAACCCAGGAGGTAACTAGCATGCCGATGATGTCTGTTTGGCTTGATCATTCTACCGTCTAGGTTGGTGAGGGATACAGCTTGCATCTTGTAGTAGCTATCTGTGTACAAGTTAGTGAAATGTTCTGCATATAGAATTAGACTCACTTGCTAGGAAACAGTGATATGCAATGATGTATTTACTCTCCGCGGAAGTAATTGCTCGATGGAGCTGTTCATTTCTTGTCTTACGCACTATGGTGTGAGTAGATTACCTATACGTTACCATCGAGGGGTATGGTGAGATGATTGGGATCCCGCGACCCCTAATTAGAGGTAAGTAACATGCCTACAAGGTCTGTTAGCATTCTACCATCTAGTTTGGTGAGAGTCAAAGCTTGTGTCCTCTAGTAACTGTTTGTGTAGAAGTTCTTCATGAAATGTTCTGCATATGGCTTTAGATTTTTTTTTCTAGCAAAAAATGATATGAAGTACTTATTCCTTTGACATGCTATAGCGATATAAAATTATGATTTGAAATTAGATTGATATGAATTTGAAGTTTTGTTTGTACCTTCAATTTGAATTTTTTCATCATATTAATATGAGAAGGATTGCCACTTATGATGTTTTTTCGTATATTTTTTAAATATCTAAATATTAGATTTTAAATATTGAATCAATCTAGTTCAGTTTAACTTCGAAAATTAGTCAAATTGATGCTCGTACTAAAATAAAATGTGACAAGTAAAAATGAACGAATAAATGTATTTTCTAAGTGATACTTACCCACATTTCACTTATAAATATTTTTTGTAAAAAATATAACCAAAAATAACTACATCTTTAACTTCAACTCCATAAATTTTATAAAGTGAAAAATATTTGAAATTTATGATCAAACAGTTACTTAATTTTAAGAACCTAAAGATTTCATGTACCAATTTTAAGGTTAAAATTTAAAAGTTTGATTTTTTATTTCAAACTATGACATGTAAATTAAAATACAAAGAGTATTAATTAAAGTAGACTATGTGCTTGCTTAATTTATCTTTTAATTAATCATATTCTGCTCATTCATTTCTATTTATCACATTTCGTTTTTCGAGAGTTATATTATATCAACTTCGCCCAACATATTAAGATGAATTTTTTTATCATATTAATATTATACTGAGTGTGAGGACAGAAACAGATGCCAACCAAGGAGAATGACAAAACAAATAAGAATCGAGTTTATTTTAACCAATTGTTAGTTATATTTGAATTACATTATTTGAAATCAATGAGACCTTCTATATATGAATATAGAAAGTTCCATGTTCTAAATTATAAAGTTTCATTGAGGTGACTATGTATTATCTGCAACAAGCTAACACTATCCTTCAAAACAGTTTTGTAGCCAATGGCGGTAACAATCAGTAGAGCCAGGATTTTCACTAAGAGGTGTCAACTGTCAACACATAAAAGGTAAGCACACCAAGAAAAACAAGGGGATTTAACTTATTTACGATATCTGGTTCTTTGCATTACAAAAACAAACTATTAGTGTACATATTTAGTTATATAAACAACGCAAAATCCTTCAAGTGATGCTAGCAAAACGCCACAAGAACCAAAATAAAGGATCCTCTATACTACAAGTTGACAATGAAAACACTCCAACTTACAAAATGATCATCTAGACACCTACAAAATATATCTCCACGTTCGGGACAAAACACTCATTCTTGCAGCATCCTCAATAGATATGTGATCCTGAATCTTGTGTATATTATCTGTCATCGCCATTCTGCCTTCTGATCATTTGCAAAAAAATAAAAGAAAAGAGGGAACTTAAACACAAGTTGAAAACATACTTTGAGATATTATTTGTTTGTCAAAGCAAATCTTAGACCAACAACAACATACTCAGTGTAGTCCTGCAAAATGGGATCTGGGAAGGGTAGAGTGTACGTAGATTTACCCCTACATTCGGACCTTCGGAATAACTGTTACACCTATCCTCAATTTACCTTAGGTTGGACTAGAACAGTTTTTTTTGAAATTTTATCTGTGCCACATGTATATTGATTTAGAGGAGTAATATATAATATTTGAAAATGAAAAAAAAGTAAAAGTTTTATAAATCATAATAATTAACAACTTAAAATATTTAAAAGATATAAAAATTTGATTGACTCTCGAAATTTTATTTGTGCCACATGTAAAAAGGAGGTGCGCAAACACCCTATTGAGGAGGCGTGAGAGGCTGGTTGTAAGGGGTACACAGGGATAGAGGTAGGTCGAAAATGTATTAGGGGGAGGTGATTAGAGAGGACATGACACAACTTCATATAACTGGGACATGACTCAAGATAGAAAGGAGTCGAGGTCACGTAATACGATAGATGGTTAGTAGGGGTAGAGTGTTGTCTTTTCTAGCTTTTGTTATCTATCATCATTTATTGTGTATTGTGTTTCATTTTTCACACTAATTTGTTGCTAGTATTATTTCTTTCTTGTAGGTTCTACACTGTATTTTTCATATTAATTGTTATGTTTTCATCATTGTTTTCTTCCTCTTTTACTTGTATTTGATGCACTTGAGCCCAAGAGTCCTTCGGAAACAACCTCTCTATCTTCACGAAATAATGATAATATATGCGTACACTCTACTCTCCTCATACCCACTTTGTGGGGATCTCACTGAGTATCTTCTTTATTTTATGTAATACTCTGTATAAGTCAAAATCAGACAAAAGACATAAATTAAAACGAGAAGTATTTCTTTTTCTTCATACTTTCTTGATAGGAAATAATGGTCCTTAGGACCTTAGAAGTCAACTAACATAACAATGTTAACTACTTCATTAATACATCAACTACTCCACTTCAAAAGTTAAAAGTATTATTGGAGATTTCCCCTTTTTTCACTTAGTTTTCAAAGAACCTATTGAAATCTCTTCTACAAACAATCAAGATGCTAAACTCTCCTTCCAAACTAGTCATTTCTTGGTTCTTGTTCTTCTTCTTGACATTGAGCAATCAATCATTTTCAGCTAGAACTCTGAATAACAATCCTTCCTCGACGAACAATCATCATCATGAACGCCATAAAACGTCCTTTTACATGCTAGATGTTCTTAGTCTAAAACACCCTTCATCAAGACCTGCATCAACAAGAGTAAATAGTCATCATCAAATTCCCTTCTCGAAACCATTAGGCTATTTCCCTCCAGTAGGAGGCATTCCCTTGACCGACACAAACCCAAATGTTGGAATGAACGGATTGCATACTCACACGCTTGATTTGGAAGGAATCAGCATGACATTCCCAGCTATAGCCACACTTCAAGAGTTAGAACTAGGGACAGTGATAACAATCGATGAGGACATATACAAAGGTTCTATTTATGGTTCATCTTTGAAGGGAAAAGCTCAAGGAATGTATGTAGCAAGTTCAGAAGACGGTAGCAGTCATATGATGGCGATGACTACTACTTTTCTTGGTAATGAGTATGAAGATAGTCTAAGGTTTTTCGGTGTGCATAGGGGCGATGTTTTTGAATCCCATATAGCAGTAATAGGAGGTACCGGAAAGTATCATGATGCAAATGGCTATGCTACTGTCAAGATTGTCAATGTAACATCTAACAAAAATGAAGAAGCATACAAGATTCTTTCATTCAATGTTTATCTTGGTTAAAGTTAGTAACTTGCTAGAGTAATCATTGAGCTGTATTTCACAATTTCTTTCTCTATTGTAATTCTTGATTGTTCAAGATTTTTATATTTGTTATAAGGGTGAAGATTTTGTGTGGAACTTTTGGTTTCTGTCAATACAAAGGGAGATGTTACATAAACTACAATTGGTGTCACCATGAACTTTTTCTAAGTGTGTTTCATCAGAAAAATGCACAGATCTTAAACAGTAGCAAAGTTATATTGAAACTCAGATAAAAAAATTCTGACTACAAACATTTTACTAGATAAGCAAATCAAATTGAAGTCATGCATAGGCAAAACTGCTTTCTCCGCACAGATTCAAAGGAAAGTGTAGGGGCAGACATAGTATTGCTAAATCGGCTGACTAAATTCGTAAAGTTAACAGTTAACAGACCAATTAAGGAGCACGGAATAAGCTGCAAAGGCCTGAAAGAAGAAATACAAACAATGCTGGAGGACGAATAGATAATACCTATATGAGGATTCTTGAAGATGTGCTATTTATGAGAAAACAACTTAATTTCCTTCAAATTTTAAACTAAATATCGGGTTTAGGAAACTTAAGGAGAATTCTGAGGTTTAGGAACTTCATTTCTTTCAGAATTGTGTGAAATTCACAGAGAATTTTTCTGCCTTCAACAAGATTTACTGATAAATTTTAATATTTTATTATCTATGAAGGAAACTTAAGTTGCGTTCTGCCGCTAGCAATTATGAATTTTTCTTAAGCTCGGAAAAACAGGAAGATAGAGACATGGCAACTCTGCCTGTAGATGTTGAAAAGATGAAAGCTTCTGTGAAGTCCATAGTATATCTGCACATGAACATCTGTCCTAAGTTAACTGGTACATGTAGTTGGTGGGAGGTGGCAGGTATGCCGTGGAATTAGTCGAAGTCCGCGAAAGCTGGCCCGGACACCGCGGTTATTAAATAAAGAGATAACTGTCTAGTTAATCAGAAAAAAATAAATTCAGAGTTGGTTCAACCAAACCTGATGTCCAAGTGGATTTGGTGTTGTGCAACAAAACAAGAAAAAACAGGCATATCTATCACTCCTTACCAAAACCACCTTATCAGCTCCACTTTTTATTAGGATGTAATAAAGCTATATATAACCATTGAGGCTCCAGTCTTTCCTCATCAATTAAGCATCTACTCAACTTCATTTGCCTTCTATATCTTACTCTAGCACCGTTTTCAAGAAAAGATGGCGAAAGTTTCCCAACTCACCTCGAAAACACTCCAAGCCACGTTCTGCATTTTTCTATTAGTCCTCACCTTTGACTGTGCCAGTTCAGCAAGAATCCTTGATGAAGTGAGCCAAGTGGCAGATGCGTCATCAGAAATAGATGAGCCTGTTGTGGCTCCTGTGGTTGCCCCAGCTACCACATTGCCGAGTAACCAATTACCAGCTACTGTCACCGGTCCTGATTCTGATGTGGCACCAGTAGCTGATCCTTCCATCCCTGCAGACACAGTGGCTCCTCCAGCAGATTTACCAGCTGACCCTGAACCAGATTCAGTCCCTATCATCTCCCCTGCTGCATCAGCGACTCCTCCTGCTGACTTAACAGATAATGGAGCAGCCCCTGTCGCTGATGCAGCACCAGTAACTACCCCTGTCACCAAAACACCAGGAGTGGCCACTGCAGCCCCAGATGGGACCACATCAGCTGCTACCTCAGGCGCCAAAGTAGAAAGTCCCATCCTTGAGCACCCCACGTTCTCCTTTTTCATGCATGACATCCTTGGTGGTTCGCTTCCTTCAGGAAGAGTGGTCACTGGAATTGTAGCCACTTCCGATGCCAACAATCTGCCATTCTCCAAGCTCAACAATCAAATCTTCCCAATCAATGGAGGAGTTTCTTTGAACAACATTAACAACATCGTCAATAACAACAATTATCCATTCCTTGCAGGCCTTAACGGTCAGCAACAAGCTAACACTGTCCTGCAAAACAGCGGAAACAACGATGTAGTTACTGGTGATAACAACCAACCTTTTGTAACAGCCGGACAACTTCCTTCTGGCTTATCGCTTCAGCAGCTCATGTTTGGCTCTATTACCGTCGTTGACAATGAATTAACAGAGGGGCATGAGCTGGGATCAGCTATTCTTGGGAGGGCACAAGGATTTTACCTGACAAGCTCTTCAGATGGCACCAGCCACACTTTAGCCTTGACAACACTTTTCCACGGAGAACATAATCACGAAGTTGATGATACTATTAGTTTCTTCGGAATTCACAGGACAGCCACACCAATTTCTCACATTGCCATCATAGGAGGGACTGGCAAGTATGAGAATGCTAAAGGATTTGCCACCATTGAAACTCTTCCTCACGTGGACCAACATACAACTGATGGACTGGAGACAATTACCCACTTTACCGTCTACATCACCCCTTAAACAGCATGCCCCCTAGATATTAATTCAACATGTTTGCTATATTTCTGAATCTTTATATTTCGTACTTTGAAGCATGTAATTGAATGGTTAAATGTACTGGTGATATTATGATCTATATCAGACCTATTTTACTCAGTACAAAAAGGTGTATCCAACTTGGGAGTTTCATTTTTCCATCACACATCATGAAACACTAAAGTGTATATGAAAAGATATCTAATTAAATGAAAGACCTACCAAAATCTTATACCTGGAAACTTTTTCCACCAATACAGCTGTAGAAGGAAAAACAGGCACAAGCGAAAAGTAATTTGTAGCATTATTTAAAGAAAGATGCCCTTAATAGTAAATTGAAAGCAAGAATTAATAGCACAAACACCTGCTCAACGATAACTCCTTTTCAACTTCTGGCGCTCTTCCTTCAAAAATAGATCAATAGTATTGATATTTAGTTGTTTACACCAAATCTTTTGACATCTATCTTCATGCATAAGCATGGTGATATTCTATAGAAAAAATAATCCTTCAAGAATTGCACACCATGTTTGAATGAATATAAGAATAAATAGTGCCACATCTTTCAGATTTTCTACACAACATCCTATACTTTCAGATCGAAATTGCTGTTGAAAAAAAACTATATCTATTCCCAGTAACTTGAGGAGGGAAGTAGTAGGAAAACTTAGCGGCCAAAATCCCATTTTATACGCTCTCAATGCAAAGCTAATTCTGCAACTAGCTCATCCAACAAATATTTCTCTATTTCTCTGCATATGCTACCAATTTCCTCCTCGACCTGCAACCATTTGGTTTCATTTCCAATTGCCTTCCCAGACAAGTCCTTGCGTTTTTCATTTTCATGACTAACCAGCATCCTCCACAACTCTTCTTCAATATCAGTTCTCCTCATAGTAGAACAGCACCTTCTTTTTAAAGATTTTTCTATTATGTAGATCTCCAGAAATGAATGCAAAATCTCACTTAGCCCTGAATTTATGTGGTCAAACAGAAGTTTCCTCTCTGATTTTAGCCAAGATATTTGTTTCCCGTATTTCTTCTCTAACAAGTCAAACACTGAGGGATTCACGGGACATTCCAAAGAATGCCATGTCTCAAAACACATTCCTAGGTTCATGCCGTGCAAACTAGCTTCATCTAAAACATCAACCAGATAGGAGAAGTCCCTGCCATCTGCAGTTTTGAAGTCTTTCAATATGTTTTCACTATCTTGAAGGAAATCCAGAGACCCTGTCTCGGAGTCTCCATCAGTTGAGACACCCATTTCAGATCCTTCTGAATATGTTTCCTCAGAGTTGGTCTCAAGAAGCTGAAGTTGCCGTGCTACACCTTACAAGTTCAGAAGAACAAAAATAAGATTGGATGAAATCTGTTGAGAAATAGTTAACAAAGCTTTGTGTTTACTTACTACATAAGCCGTGGAATGCAGAGGTACAGGGTTTCTCTTCCTGGAACGGTGGCTCCAGAACTGAATTTGGACTGCGCTGATCGGTTTCCTTCAAGTTCAAGTCTCTATATTCCATATTATCTTTCTGTTTTTGGTTCATAGACTTGGAAAGTTTCTCAGTAACAGCTACTTTCTGCCTCAGATGCCGGCCATATAGAGAAGCTTTATGGCCAATCATACCTTCAGGACTTCCAGAGGCTATCATAGAACCAGCAGAATGATTTGGAATTAACGAATCCTTGCTGCACGAGCCTGAGATCTGAGTGTTCACACTAAATGAACTGCAAAAACTTTGTGAGTCACGCTTGGAGTCCAAAAATTGAGGCCTAGTTTCTAAGTCATCCGTAGCAAGCATTTCTCCAAGATTTTGGCTTCTAGAAGTTGTTTCAACTTCTGAAAGATCATTCAGCAGCTTCCACTTTTCAATGGTTTGCTTCTTGACTTCTTTGGAAAAAGATGACCTCTTTGAAAAGAAATTTAGTGTATTATCTTTTCTTTGTTTACTAAATAATTTTGAAGAAGACAGCTTTAGAGCCTCGGCATTCAGAAAAGTGTCACTGATGCTTTCTGCTCTTCCTGGTCTCTTATTATGTACTGCCCCATTTTCATGTTCTGTGAATTTCTTGTACTTCAAATCAACAGGATCGGACTCCAAGCCATGCCTACGAGAAACAGATTGATGTTTGGTTTTACGATACTTTCCAGAACTAGGTTTGACCACAATAACTCTTGTAGACGGATGAGGCATGTTTTCATTTGGATTAAGCTGAAAGTTTATTTTCTTCAAGTGATGAATAGAACATTCTCTAACGTCATCCTTAGGTGTACCAATCTCAAGTGTCTGAAGAGATCTCGAAGTCTTTTCTTTAGCTGAAGTCCTAGCAGACATCTTGCATATTGGCTTAGCGACAGCTGAGTGAACCGGGTAGCAGTAGGGTTTATAAGTCTGTAGATCACGCAAATGCTTGGTTGAAAGTAAACTTTCTGAGGTGTCTTCGGAGTCCATAAGATAAGAATGTTTCTCCTTTATTAAAGTAACACTCGAACTAGTATATTTCCGCATCTTCAACTTGGCTGCAGATACATCTTTAACTACTTGACACTTCTGAGTATTTATTCCACGGGAAAAGCCAACAGAGAATGAACTCTTCTCTCGCAAACCTATAGAAGCCATTTTCTGGAGATAGTTCTCAGAGAGTACTCTCCTTCTCTTAACAGGGAGGTGCTGCCGAGGTGGAAGCTCATCAAGGCTCATCAGCCTTGCTATAACACTTGGTGTGTGCTGCTTCCCTTCCATCTGTTTCAACAACTCTTTAACCAGTCTGGTTGATTAAACCAGGCACTGTGCAGACATTACGGGAATTTTGTTAGTTTTCCAGATTAACAACTATGTCTACAAGAGCAAAATAGATGCAAATCATGTTTTTTCAAGAAAATAACAGAAAGGAGGAGAAATATTAATGACTTGGTAATAATAGAATATAACAAACAAGGTAGGAGATACAATCCATAACCTGTATTGTATTTAACCAAAGAAGTATCAATTTGATGCTAATCTAACACCAACTCGAACGAACGTTCTAAAGGATTAACTAAATACTAAAATTGAACACACCAACTCTAAAGACATTGTGACACACTAACACTTCATTCTAGCAAATTTGAACAAATATATACAACTAACTTGAAAGGCATGCCACCATCCCAGAAATAAAATATGTTTGCAGAAACTGAGTAAAGAAGTAATTGTAATTCCAAAACATTCCAAATCACATTGAATGTTGTTAGGAACTTATTACTTTTCTCCGATGCAATAAGATAATGCCTTCGATAACAGAAGCATTTTAAAATAAGCAAAGACACATTAATGGTAGTTCTTAGTTCTTGCACACAAATGGCTACATCCCTCCGCACAAAACAAACAATACAATGAAAAAATTCAAAGATCCAAGCTCTAGAAACCATATGCCTTTCAGAGTGGTGTTTATAGTGAATCTAGCATGACTTACATTTTTTTTTTTTTGATTTGCACCGGGTGTCCGAGTCTCTTTGAGCCCCGACTAATCCCGGGGGTGCACAAGCCCTCGGCAAGGAGTTTCCCGCAAGTGCACCACGGTTAATTCAGGTTTTACCCAGTCCGATGGCCCTCAGAAATTGTTTGCACCTAGTGGGTTTCGAACTTGAGACCTTGAAAGGGAGCAAACCCCAAGGCTCAAGTCAATTGCCAGCATGCCAACCCCTGAGGGTTAGCATGACTTACATTTAATCACCCAAGCAAGCAATATCCATTGACAGCATTTAAAACTTAAACTAGAGAAGTGCAAAACTATCATTCACACCATGTTAGAGACAACACAGACAGCCAAATTCATATCAGTATGATAACTGCCAAGAAAAGATGGAAGGCTTAGTTCATCTAAATCACCCAGATGAGAAAGCTTTTGATGTGGATCTTGAAAGATTTGGAAAGATAGAACATGCTCTACCCCTTCCTTCGATTGCTAACGAGAAAAGATTAGATGATGTGGAAATACATGTTATTTGCTTCTTTAGCCAAAGAATGAAACATAGTATACCTTCAAATGTCACCACCCACAGGCCAAAAGTGTAAATGTAAGTAGAGACACATAGTCAAATATTTTCTCCCAGAGCTAAAAAGCAGCAGACCATATTTATTAAACATTATCATTATCAATAAAGTATAAACCCCAACACTGAGAAAGTCCAACTGTGAGCCATCATAAAAGACATCAAATTACTATCATTAGCCACAATACAAAAGTCAACTCAAAACCCAACAGAATCATTCCCTATCCTCACTCTCAATCAAATAGGCCTGAATTCCAACTAGTTGAGATCAGTTATACGAATTTTCTGTATATTCAGAAGACTCAACCACGCCTCAATCGAGAAAATCTCAATAGTTCAGTTGGTTGACTACGTGCTTTGATTCGATTCTCCATCTTGTAATCCCCTTCCCCTACCCCAATTCAAAAAAACTATGCCTCAATCTTGTGTACATATTTTGTCCTACCACAACTATCTTCCTTTATTTGAACTTAAAAGTAAACTATGTCTTTCAAACCTCACATAGCTGGAATTCTCACAATTTCTATACAACAACAACCCCAAACAAGTTCGAGTATTTTTTCATTTAAGCCCATATCATATCATCATGAATCCTAACAATTACCATAACTAACAAAAATCCAACCTAACTCATTTCACACAATTACTAACAGACTCACAACACAACATAGTGACAAAAACCAAAAAAAATAATCAAGAATCATAAAAAATCCAAGAATATCAAAACCCCATAAACTAAAGATTCTACCTTTATTGAAGATGGTCTCCTCCTCCTTGTAACTAATGATGATAAACCCGACAAAATTGATAATATCAATATAATAACAGCAGCCATCAAAATATTTTTTAATCCATAATGCTTTTTATAAACTAATCATAATCAAAATTGATTAAAAATTAAAATTTAAGCAAGAAAAAACAACCCCACCTCCAAAAAAACTGGAAAAATCAAGAAGACCAAATCCCAAGAAACAAATATGTAAAAAAAATTTGAGCTTTTGGTGGATTTGTGTATGAAAAAATTGTGAAAATAATGGAGTGATGAAGAAGAATAGCTGGAAATGATTAATTAATTTTAATTATTAATTAAATACTAAATAAAAAACTGCTATATTATTAAAAGCTTACTATAAATAATATTTTTTTGATTTAGGGTTTTGATTGACGAAAATTGCGTGTCAACAGGCCGCCGCCATTACGGCGGTCGGCAAAAAAAAATGCGCCAAAATTTTGGTCGGTCAAATGTCCAATCATTACAATATGAACATCTTTTTGTTTTTTACTATGTAAAAAAATAGGAAAATGTTATTAAAAATATTCATTCTAAAATTATATTTTAATTTTTTAAAAAATATTTTACATTCAATATTATTTACTTATTTCGATATTATTTCTCAGAATCTGAGATTAAATATCAATTAATACAATTATTGTAGTAAAATATTCATGTCAATTATTATTTATATGAATCGTATAAATTTAAGTTGGACAAGTAAAATGAATGAATGAATGCTTATCAATTTATATAATTAAGATAAAATTATTTAATTTCTTTACAATTTTGTAAATGTAAATGATATTTGATTACAACGTCTAAATTCGCTTGACATATGCAAACCTTTTCAAAAAAGAAAAACGTCGAAATCATTTAACATAGGACCCTTATCAAAAATTCAAATAGCTAAGTTATCAAATACTGAGCTAGCTTCTCTATGCGCATGTATAGATCGTGATAATGATAAACGCGATTGACAACATCATTATTTGTATAAGACACAAACCCTCCAAAACACTACACGTGGACCGCATTAAAAAAAAAGTATCAATTTGCAAGGCAAGGGAACACCACCTCCTATTCTGAGACCATGGGGCAAGTCAACTTGTAGTTTGAATTTATCAGAATTCTCTTTGATTAAAAATTATATTATTTAGCTAAAGTTATTTTTATATATATGTAGTAAATAATGTCAAATCTTCTTCAACTAATTAGTGTGTTCACTTTTTTAGATTCTATTTTTTTAGAAAAAGTTTTTGAATAACTTTATTCTAAATCAAATGGGAATTTGGTGCCATACAAACATCTTACCACTTTCAAAATTTGGTATCTGATTCTTCCATTCCCAAAATTGCAGCAAATAATCTTTATAGTCCCCCNAATAAATAAAATAAAGAAGAGAAAAGGCATGAAATCCAAAAAAAAAAAACAAAAAAAAAAACTAGAGAATATGATTTCTAGACGTGAATGCATTTGGAATATATATGAAATGGTGATATGTACGCAATCTTAATATTATTTTGTGAAGATAGAAATTTTAGTTTTGATAAATTCTCATCTCAAATAAAGTATATTAAAATCAACTATTGAAAGGAAATTTAATAGTAGTAAAAAAGAGATAACAATAATAATAAGAGATAATAATATAATCGAAAAATGAGACAACAATTAATGATGAAATTGAAGATTAAGATGGTAAAAGAGCAATAATTATAATAATACTGATAAGAAAATTAGGTAATGTTAGACCATTTACTAACATTCTACTATACTGATTTTTAACTTCCATATTCACCTAATCACTTAAATTAAAAATAATCCACAAGTATATAATATAAATATTTCCTGCCTAATATATATCTAATCATATTCTCCATAATTTATGTACATTATTTCATAAAAGTAAATAATAAAACTTCATCAATTATTTGTCTAAAGATCCAGAAAGGAAAAAGAAAAGATAGAGTAGTCATTTTCAAAACTTTTTCTTTTTCTTTATCATCAATTAAATAATGGAATTTTTGCTCCCTATTTTATTTATTTTTATTTTTTGAAAAATAAAGTCTCTTTTTTCAAATAGTAGGTGTTATTCTCATGATAGTGGCACTTCAATTTATGACACATCAAAATCATACTTCTAAATTTTTCCAATAAAATCAATTTCATGATATAAAGTTGTTCCAATGTCCAAGATTAATTTAATTTATTCTCAACCTCAAAAATGTGAATAGATTTTATTTTCATTCTAAAGCTATATATGCCTGGAAAATGACTAGTCAAAAGAAAAAAACAAATACTCCCTCTCTCTCAATTTATTTAGATTGATTCGAAGTATATGAGGATCAAATTAATTAATATTTAACGTAAATTCGAACAAAAAGATTTCTTATATAATTATGTTGAGGTATTCTTTTTCTTTTAATATTAAGACGTATGAAATTAAATATACATTTGAATATCATAAAATTAAGATATTTAAATTTGAATTTAATATAAATATAATTATTAAAACGTTACATCAAAATCTAAATATTAATTAGTTAAAATAATTTTTTTTCACAAAATTTAAATGTATACAATTTATCTTTATGAAAAATTAATAAATATAAAATATTAATATTTCTAAATTATATAAATAAATAAGTATATGGTAGTTAATAATGGTGTGACCAATGACAGTGGTGGTAGAAATCGATTAAAGTGGTGATTGATAGTAATGGTGAATAATGGTGTCGGTATTAGTGTCGGATGTCGATACAAAATAATGAATAGTGATGATAGTTGATTATTTATTGTTGATAACAATTATAATTTATAACTATGGTTGATTATAGTAATAATTAATAGTGAATTGGTGATATATAGTGAAGGTTAACAATAGTAATTATGATGATTGTTGTAACAATACAATAATATCTCAATACATAGTCATCTTCTTAAATTTGTCATAATACTTTATTTAGATTCGAACCAAATAAAGTGTTCCGACTAGATATTTTTAGTTGGACAAACTACTTAAATCTCACTACTTTAGATCCTAATTACTAGGATTCACCATAGTTTGTAATATTACTTTCTATATCATATTTTGATCGCGAGATACATGTATCATTAAAGGCGAGATACATGTATCCAACAGTGTTAAAAGTCGAGATACATAAATTATTAATTTGAATCAAAGGGGTGTAACTTATTTCCTTAATTAAAGGTTTAATTGATGACAAATTAACAACCCAAACTGATTTATAGAATCCTTGCATATCAACTCTAACAAGTTTTCCTAAAATAATGAAATCAGAAACCAAAGTAATTTTGTAGTCTTAAACTTCATCTTTTTCATCCGTTCTTTTTTTGACAGTAAAGGTGAGATACATGTATCAATAAAGGTGAAATACGTGTATCCATCAATTTTAATATTGGAGAGTTCCCTTTATCGGGCCAATTTTGAAGTGGACCAACAAGTTTCTGCAGTGAGAGAAAATAATTTAAATTGCTAATTTACCATTAAATATTTTAAAATATATGATATAAATATTAAAAGTGTTATTATGTGTAATTTTTTAAACTATAGATAAATTAAGTATAAATAGAGTAGTAAAGTGTGTATAATTATGTAGTTTTTCCTTTTTAGTTTTTTTTTTTGGTGTGTGATCTCACTCGTCTATTATGTAGTAAAATTAACCGTATAAACACATGTCATCTTATTAACTATACATGTTCACTTCAATAAGTCTTAAAACCTCTAAGTATTTTTTATTTAAATTTGACGCATATAATTAAAGAAGCTGACATATTTTATACGTAAAACCTTTGAGTGTGTTTTTTTATTATTTTTCAAATTCTTATAAAAATCCACCCATATCCCAACATTGATAATTGGACATGTGGAAAATGCTTTAAAAAGGACACTATATTATTGTACACTCCCCACACACAAAGAACACACTCAATTAATGAGCTATCTTCTTCAGAATTCTCTAGTGAAGTTTCTGTTCATCAAAAATGGCTGTTGAAGTTTGTGTCAAGGCTGCTGTGGGTGCCCCTGATATCCTTGGAGACTGTAATTTCTCACCCCCTTTTAGATTATATGCATACCCTGTTGTGTGTGTTGTTTTTGATGCAGTTTTTATGGGTTGGTTTGATTTTTTTTTTCTGAATTTGTTGTGGTTTCTTGATTTTGAGGTACATTTAGATAAAGGGTATCTGTAAAGACTGTAAATTTCTTGCTCACTAAGATTTATACCTTTGTTTTTGTGTGTCTGTTGTTTTTGGGGCAAAATTTTACGGGTTGGTTTGGATTTTTCTGAGTTTGTGATGGTTTCTTGATTTTGAGGTACATTTAGATAAAGGGTATCTGTAAAGACTGTAAATTTCTTGCTCACTAAGATTTATACCTTTGTTTTTGTGTGTGCTGTTTTTTGGGGTAAATTTTCATGGGTTGGTTTTGATTTTTCTGAGTTTGTGATGGTTTCTTGATTTTGAGGTACTTTTTAGATAAAGGGTACTTCTAAAGACTGTAAATTTCTTGCTCCCTTAGATTTATACCTTTGTTTTTGTGTGTCTGTTGTTTTTTGGGGCAAATTTTCATGGGTTGGTTTGGATTTTTCTGAATTTTGTGATGGTTTCTTGATTTTAAGGTACATTTAGCTAAAGGGTGTTTATAAAGACTGTAAATTTCTTGCTCGCTAAGATTTATAGCTTTGTTTTTGTGTGTCTGTGTTGTTTTTGGGGCAAATTTTCATGGGTTGGTTTGGATTTTCTGAATTTGTGATGGTTTCTTGATTCTAAGGTACATTTAGCTAAAGGGTACTTCTAAAGACTGTAAATTTCTTGCTCACTAAGATTTATACCTTTGTTTTTGTGTGTGTGTTGTTTTTGGGGGCAAATTTTCATGGGTTGGTTTGGATTTTCTGAATTTGTGATGGTTTCTTGATTCTAAGGTACATTTAGCTAAAGGGTACTTCTAAAGACTGTAAATTTCTTGCTCAGTAAGATTTATACCTTTGTTTTTGTGTGTCTGTTGTTTTTTGGGGCAAATTTTCATGTTGGTTTGGATTTTCTGAATTTGTGATGGTTTCTTGATTCTAAGGTACATTTAGCTAAAGGGTACTTCTAAAGACTGTAAATTTCTTTCTCACTAAGATTTATACCTTTGTTTTTGTGTGTCTATGTTGTTTTTTGGGGCAAATTTTCAAGGGTCGTTTGAATTTTTCTGAATTTGTGATGGTTTATTATTCTATGGTCAATTTAGTCTAAGGGTATTTCTGAGAATGTAATCTCTTACTCTCTAAGATTTATACCATTGTTTTGTGTTAGTTGTTAGTTTTGGACAAGTTTCCATGGGTTTGGTTTCATTTTTTCTTAATTAGTGGTAGTTTATTGATTCTAAGGTCCATTTAGCCAAAGGGGTACTTCTGAGACTGTAATCTTACCCTCTTAAGACATACCATTGCTTTAGTTTGTATGTGTGAGAGTGTTTTGCAAATTTTCATGGGTTTGGTTTCAATTTTTCTGATTTTTTATGGTTTTGTGATATTAAGGTCCATTTAGCCAAAGGGTACTTCTGACATTGGAGGAAAAGAAAGTGACTTACAAGAAGCACTTGATCAATGTTAGTGACAAGCCCAAATGGTAAATCTGAAGAAAAAAGTACTTTCTTTTTGTCCCAAAGGTAACATTTTTTTCATTCTGAAACTGAAAATTTTGTTTTGGGGTTGTGATTTTAGGTTCTTGGAGGTGAACCCGGAGGGGAAAGTTCCCGTGATCAATTTTGGTGACAAATGGATCCCGGATTCTGATGTCATTGTTGGGATTATTGAAGAGAAATACCCAAATCCCTCTCTCATTGCTCCCCCTGAATTTGCCTCTGTGTATGTTTTCTTCTCTACTTTCTCCATGTGTTTAAATAAGTTTCTGTATTGACCACATTTCTCTAGACCTCGACTAAGTCCACTGGATACCAGCCACCTCCCACCAGCAAGCTGGACAAGGACAGGTGGGAAGAAATCATCTAGTGTTTTTGTCTCTGCTGAGATTTAAACCTGTGACGTCATGGTTCTCAACCTACTTCATTGACCACTAGGCCACACCCTTGGGTGCTTAATTTCTCTGGATGTTTTATTGGCTGCATCTCGGTATTTGCTTTAGATTTTAGTGTTTTGGGTAATGAATATACTTATAAGTTGGAACTTCATGTTGTATGTAGCAAAGGTTATTAAAATAAAAGAAGCAAGATACATTTTAACGCTTTCTTTGGCTTGAACTCCTTATAGAAATCAAAAGTGGAAGCGTTTTACAGAGTTGCTATATCCAATTACTTTAACATGGCATTTTTCCTTCAAAATTCCGTGGAAAGGTTTCTTTGTTGTACTTCCCCAACCTTTTGTTCTTTATTCCTTGGAGGGAAGTGATTTGTGAATTCGTCTTAGGTTTCTGCAAGCTACATTTAAATGAAGTTTTGTGATAGTTCTCTTCACTTTTGTGGCTTGAGTTTCTTTAGATCAAGCAAAAACACTGTACTTCCTGTGTTCCAAATTGAATTTACATATTTTGATTTAATCTTATATCTCAAATGTCTTAGGTGAGATTTGGTTTAAAATTCTGAAGAAAGTCTTTGTCTTTCTTGGCATTTGGTTGAAAACAGTTCTAATAACAATCTAAAGGTAGTTCTGCGGAAACTCTTTTTTGAACTTTTGCACCAAACACCACCTCTTGTATTTTAATCTTCCATTGCTGAATACAACATTTCTCTTACTTGTTTGGAGAAGCAAAAAGGCTACCATTGTGCTTCATATGTTTCACCTTTAGATTCTCACCTCTTAATATGCTAGTCAAATTGGACATTCAATATAGAACATAGTAATTATTTTGTTTATCTATCCAGTGTTTCCTTTTAGATGATTGTCTCTATAATGTGTTTGTATGATTCATCATGGTAATAAGCTAGCATCTGTTGCTGTTTGATTTTTATTTTATTGATGTTGGCGGGTGGAATATCATCTGTAACTTGTTTGGGATTGCAGGGGCTCAAAAATATTTCCTACCTTCGTCTCGTTTCTGAAGAGCAAGGATTCTAGTGACGGTACTGAGCAGGCTCTCCTTGATGAACTGAAGGCATTGGAAGAGCATCTCAAGGCTCATGTATGCTGTTTTACATTGAACTGTCTGATATGTTTAACTTAAAGTATGCGTCTCTCATTTTTACCATGATCTTAACTTCTATTGGCTGTGAATTTCATCAGGGACCATATGCCAATGGGCAGAATGTTTGTTCAGTTGATATGAGCTTGGCTCCAAAACTGTACCATCTCGAGGTGGCTCTTGGACACTTCAAGAAGTGGAGTGTGCCTGAAAGCTTGAGTCACGTGCGTAATTACATGAAGGTATGCACTCTGTTACTCTCTGTGTCCTTGTGTGCGTGCATGGTCGGTATCTGCTTTGTCTGTGGGTGTTGAGAACATTCTTTGTGCTGGAGTAGTTTGTTTATGTCTTATCTATGTGTCGAAATGTCTCTAAAATTCAAACTCTGATGATTAGAATTTAAAAGAATAACCACATTCCATATATATATAGTTGTCACAGTTTTACTGATTCAAATTCATTTGATCGTTCGAATCTAATACTAGATGTGATGATTTTCCATACCAAAAGTAGCTTTCGGCCGCTACCTTTTATATTTTTATTCTTAACTACTGCTTCTTCCTATGTTGATTTGTTGCTGCACTGGTGTCGGATTCTTCAAAAATACACTACTTTTGGAGGATCCACACACACCCCCGGAGGCATTTCTGAGCTGTCCGGCTTAATAGTGTAATTCTATTATGAAGACAACCAAGTTTTTCATGTTTAGTTTCTGATATTACGATTGCATATTCTTTTGTTTCTCTATGTCCATGCTTTTGCTTATGCTAAATATGTCACATCTTCCAATTCTTTGAAACAACAGCAAAAATGGAACAAAAGTTGACACCTTTATGTTCTCCTTCTACAGCTGCTCTTCGAGCGAGAGTCGTTCCAGAATACCAAGGCTGAAGAAAAGTACGTCATCGCAGGGTGGGCTCCAAAGGTTTAACGCATGAACTGACTCGAAACTGTAATCGTGTTTTGTCTCGGGTAGTTAGCAGTTCGATGGGTGCAGCATTATGAACGTGATCTATATAGTATGATCTAAATAAATACGTTCATCGTTGGTCTGTCGATCGATCAATCCTTGTACTGTTTGTATACCTAATAAACGAGTCATGTTCTGAAACTTTTATTAGTTAATGTAAGGTGTTGATTGTTGATCTTTTGCTTCAGTTTTTGCTATACCGAATTGCCAGAAGGGATGTTATATTGACACTCCTTTACTTTATTTTAGAAATAATGGTAAAAAAACACATCGGAACAATCACTTTTTTGCAATTTTCACACATCAACTACTTAGATAGTGATAGTTTTTTCAAGTAGAAAAAAGAAACAACTGAGTTTAGGCGTGTTTTTGATCGTTAAAAAGAGGGAGAAAAGAATAAAGGACATGCATAGTGTAGTGTGTAGAAAAGTTTCAAATTAGAGAAGCTTTTCCACTTGTTTAATAGTGTTCATGTCAGTTTGCGCACTCACCTCGAGTATTTTCTCGAGTCATCCTTTCCATTGATTGTTAAGCCACACCTCGTTGATTAAAAAAAAAATCATCGCATTTACTATAAGTTATAATGACAATTTTACGCCTTAATTCCAAACTAGTTGGGTTAGACAATATGAATCATTATTGATCATAACGTTTCATTTAACTTTGCCAATAATAATCTTGGGTTAGGTTGGATTAGCCCTTAAGGTGAATGCAAGTAGTGAACATAGTTCTTTTGAAGCGTCTTAGTACGTAGTTATCAAAGAGTGGGAGTAACGCAAGGACTGTTCCAAACTCGAATTTTCATAATACAGAATCACATTCACTATAAAGTTCATATTCCAAAAGGTGCATGATTAACAACAACAACATATCCAGTGAAATTTCAGGTGAATATGGACCTTAATCTATCACGTGAAGGTAGAGAGATTGTTTCCGAAGGAAAAGGTGCATGATTGAGATGTGAAAATGAACAAAGTAGCCCCCACTATGTTAACACTCCATTAGCTAAATAACAAGAAAATCACATGTCACATGAACTCTATGTTACAACAAAACAAGACAGCTAGAGGCCCAAATTCATTTGGCAACACCTCATAGAGGACACAAAAGATACCAACAGTGCCATGATTGAATTAGCATATAGCTAGTATAGTGAACATTTCAATAAAGTACCACATAGTACTATTGTCTGGCTATGTTGCTAACACTCTCTAAAATGTTATCACATCCATGTCAGATCTTCGAAAGTTGTACTACTTTTAGAGGATTCGACACACCTAATGACATTTTTTAGAGACGTATTAGTACTTCAATTACCACTTGCCTTTTGAGCTTGACACCATTTAACGAATATAATGAATATAATAGGATTTATGGCTACACAAACTGTTGAAGTCTTTTAGGTCAAGACTTCACCTTTGATGCATAGGCTACCGTGCTCTTTTAGGTCTATACACGACACGTAGACTCCTCGAACCATGACATACTTGCTTGTTTGAACGTAATTTTTTTCAACGCTACAATCAACAACACGATTATTTGTTATTCCTTATCTGATTTTTTAGTATGATCATGATCCAATAACAATTTCTGAATCATTGTACTTGCCTCCGCCTCTGCCACTGCCTCTGCCTTTGCCTCTGTTGCGCGATTTTTATTATGTGATTTAGCGTATGCCTCGAAGAACTCCCTGTTCTCTTTCTCTAACTCATTCCACACTGAAAAATATAAATAAGTATCACAATGATCTGTTAGGTATACAAGAAATGACATATTAGCAATGGTGTAGCTAAGATTGTCAGTTGAACATTCTTCATCGGAAAATAGTATTGTGCATATTAGCAAACATCATTATGAGCAGTGAATAAGTTAATATTCATCTGTTAACTTTTAATATACTATCAGGTTATCGAGAAACACTATACCATCTATAATTAGTGGGACTAGTAAGTTTTTAAAAATAATGATGGTTGCTTGTTATAACAAGTTAAAATATATTTAAAAAATTGAACAGTGTCGTTGTATATAAGTTAAATCCGATAGAAATATTACAACACTAACCAGTAACAGTGATGACAGATTTGATATTTGCATGCTTGGAAAGTGCCTCTATGCATTCCTCTTTAGTCATGTGAAAAATTAGACACTTTTCTATCAGGTGCTGCACCTAACATCAAGGACAATTAGGTTAGTACATAATAAAAACAAAAAACAAGAAAAAAATCCAAAATAAGTTCCCAATTTTCAAATACAAAATCAAGAATAAAGGTTGTCCCTTATTCCATGCATAAAGTGTTTCATGTTTATAAGTGGTCAAAAAATGGTCGCACCTTAAGAGGTTGTGTGATGTAGAAAGTCTACCATAATGTAACTATTAGTGACTGATTCAACAGCTTGAATCCTTGATCCATGACCTATAGGTCATAATTCACATGGTGACATGGAGACAATTTACCGTGCTCCAAGACTCCCTTTCAAATACAAAATCAAGAAAAAAGGACAGTCTGGTGGACGAAGTATCATGCGTTCATGAAGGGTCAAGGAAGGGTTGCACCCAAGGGTGTGTGAGTCTGGTGGACGAAGTACCCTGCGTTCATGAAGGGTCAAGGAAGGGTTGCACCCAAGGGTATGTGTTGTAGGCAGCCTAACCTGATGTAACCATCAATAGTTGATTCCACACCTTGAACTCATAAGTCATAACCTATATGTCATATAAAGACAACTTTACCGTTGCTTTAACATATATCACCCTTTCTAATATAGAATCAAAAGAAGGAAAACAAAAAAAAAAGAACCCTTGCTAATTCATTGAAGTATCATGATGAGAAGTTGGTGATCATAAATAAAAAATACTAGGTGAATTTTTTCTATTCGTCCAATTTTTGGTAAACAGAATTATTCGATACATTTATTGATGGGAATTAACAAGTACTATATAAAATTAATCAAGATGCACGCAAACTGATTCAGATACCACAATTATAAAAAAAAAAAAATAGAAATATGAATCTTTTAGTTACCATGTATATGTAAGAAGCAGGGGAATCCCCCATGATAAGTTTAGTAACTGATCTTCACAAAAAGCAACTTGAAGAAAATATTATATGAGAGATCAAATGCACAAGAATTATATTATATTGTATGATATAATATTATGATAAAACATGAATTATATTATATAGTGTACCAAAAGAGAAATGTAGTATTTTGTAGGGCCAAGAATCCCACGTGATAGATAAATGATAATTGGTGGAGAGAGGATTAGAGGAGATTTGTGAATGACCATATTTTTGTCTTTATAGGATTATTATCATAGCCAGCAGCATAGCCAGCAGCCTCCACTTGATAATTTTGTCCATCTATAGACAAATAATCCAAAAGTAGATACGTTTCGATGTATTAAGCTTTTGTTATGTGAAGTTCGCATATTAGGGTAGAAAGTTAGTAAAGATGGGAGTGTTGTCTTGTCTTGTAAAGGTTTAGGATTGTTAGTGTGTCGTAGTACTAGTCGTATCCTTGTAGTTCTAGTTATTATGTTGTTTATTGTGGTTCGATTATTACACTATTTTAATGTTGTTGTTGTCTCTTTCTTGCAGACTTTACACTGTTTTTCTTATTAACGATTGTTTTATCCATTGTTTTCTTCTTCCTTTCCTTGAATTTAATGCACTTGAGCCGAGGGTCTTTCGGAAACAGTCTCTCTACATCCCTGAGATAGTGATAATGTTTTCGCACACTATATCCTCCCCAGACCCACTTAGTGGAATTCCACTGAATATGTTTGTTGTTGTTGTTAAATTTCGGGAAAATAAAAGGACTATAAAGATTTATTTTACACAACATTTTTACAAGAGATTGTTTCCAAATATCAAACTCGTAATTAATTTTCTAATCACATAACAATAATATTATCAATTACACAAAAATAAAAATGTGGAATTTAAATAATACAAAAATAAGACCGACAACATGCTACGAAGCCGGAAATTAAGGTGTACTATTTCTCTCATTTTTAACTTCACATGAAATAAAGATGTCCAAATTGAGTTGTCAATGGGACAACTCCGTTCACGTGGGAACGGTACCTCCGTCCTACTGAAGCAAGAGACATAAATTTGACACAGGGGCGGAGCTATAGCCAAATAAATTTAATTGCATCCGCTTGATTGAAAACTATATGAATAGGAAGAAATAACTTTTTTGTTTTGTTGCTATAAATATATTTAACTGTGGAATTACTTTTGACACGAGAAGATTCTTCAACATGTTCATTTACTGTAATTTTGTAGAATCGGGATATGGAGAAAGATAGAAAGTATGCAAATTTTAGTATTTTGTCTTGTGGAGGTTAGAGAGACTATTTCTGAAAGATCCTCGAATCAAATTATGCATATCAAAGCATATTTAAAACAAAAGTAATGAAGACATCGCAAACAATAGAGAATAAATTCCAAAGCATACAGAAGAAACAATATCCACAATAAAATAAAATGATAACCGAATAAGCACTATAAAAATAAGTAGTAGCATAAATTGAGGGATCAAAAATTACAAGAATAGTGTTAATACTACTAGTATGCAAAGGAGAAACCTATCTCACTGGACAACAGATGATACTAAACTATCTGCTAACCTAATCCATAACCTTAATAACTTTTTATCTAAATTCATGTCTTTTAGTTAGTTAGAGGTGCATCATATTCTGTCTAATTAACTCTCAAATATGCTTTTTCAACCACATCTACTCCTCCTAAAGCTCACCACATCGATCTAAACCTATCTCACTAGACCACAAAATGATACTGAACTACCTACTAACCTATCATCCTAATCCACAATCTTATAATTTCTTATCTAAATTCATGTCTTTCATTAGTTGAAGGTGTATCATATTCTTATCTAATTAACCCTCATAGAGGCTTTTTCGACCACATCTACTCCTCTTGAAGCTCACCACATCGGTCTAAGCCTATCTCACTTAGACAAAGATACGCATCATATTCCATCTTAATTAACTCATATGCTTTTTCGACCACATCTACTCCTCTTGAAGCTCACCACATCGATCTAAACCTATCTCACTAGACAAGATACTATACTGACCTATCATCCTAATCCACAACCTCAATGACTAAACCAACCTATCTCACTAGACAAGATACTATACTATCCTAATCCACAACCTTAATGACTAAACCAACCTATCTCACTAGACAAGATACTGTACTAACCTAATCCACAACCTTAATGACTAAACCAACCTATCTCACTAGACAAGATACTATACTAACCTATCATCCTAATCCACAACCTTAATGACTAAACCAATCTCACTAGACAAGATACTATACTAACCTATCATCCTAATCCACTCACTAGACAAGATACTATACTAACCTAATCCACAACCTTAATGACTAAACCAACCTATCTCACTAGACAAGATACTATACTAACCTATCATCCTAATCCACAACCTTAATGACTAAACCAATCTCACTAGACAAGATACTATACTAACCTATCATCCTAATCCACAACCTTAATGACTTAGTTCATCACATTAACTCTTACACTTTCTCGACCACATCTACTCTCGTTGAAGCTCACCACATCAATCTAAACCATATCCACGACCTTAATAACTTGGTGGTTCATATATTTTAATATACTATTAAGAGAAATAAAATAAAATAAAAAGATTTAAGACTAGGTATTGGGGTGGGTGTTGGGAGGCCCGCACAAGTGAGTTCTGCAAAGTAGGCAGCGTCAACACTTGGCCAGCCTATAACCCCTCCATAAATTCTTGCGCCAAATTAAACACCAAAGTGTTAATTGATAAGCGCTGCGGCCGGCTCTCACCGCCCGCTTTGTTTTCCTTACTCATTAGTTTAAGGCAGTTTTTTAATTTCCTACTTTCTATCATTTATAATACTCAAATATCACTCATAATATTGCAACCTTCGATGTGGGATGGAGAATGAGTTGTAAATCTTAGTTAGGTAAATCGGTTTTATTCTTATAGTTATTTCCTCGCTTTATTTTGGTTGTTTTTAACTATAAGTGATTTCGAGTAGTTATCTTTTGAAAATAACCATTCTACCCCCACAAAGATAGGAGGGATAAGGTTTGTGTACATACCACTCTCCTAAGACCTCACTTGTCGGAAGGGAAGGATAGGTATGTTGTTTGCTTTTGAGTAGTAGCGGAAATTTATCTTTCAAAAATAGTTTTTTTTTTTACAATTAACACTTTTGGTACGTACCTTGGCCTAGTAAAAAAAGTAGTTCTCTTACCTATTTTCTGGTGTTTGATAAATAATTATAAAGTAGAGGTGTGGGGGTGGAGGCAGATGGGGTTGAATGATAGTTACGAAACTTATTTTCCTTACTTTCGTTAAGGAAGTCACTTTCCTGGTATCATGAACTTGCTTTTCTAGAAAACTAATCTTTTAAAACAAATTTGACTAACCAATCATGGGAAAATTGAAAATTATTTCCTCCATCTCGAACACACTCCTACAATTGTACAATATTAAGGTTTGCAATGCAAATTGAAATGATATCAACAATATGCTTTTCTTTTATTTCCACTGTGATGTACAGAAAATTTGCACTGGCATCTGATTACAAACTTGGGAAGAATGCATATCAGCCAGGAAAAAGATACTAATAACATATGATAAATAACTCTCTCTCTCTCTCTGTTCAAATAGAAAGGTAAGCTAATTACAGTCAATCAATCAATCAAACCAAAGTCGGAAAAAAATCGAATACATTATATAACATACATACTGATACATCTTGGAAGCAGTCTCCATCATCATGTCTTTTTTGACAGGAGTGGCTCGAGTTGAGGATTGGTGTCCTTGGAAAGAAGAGATTCGTGGACACCAGATTCGAGTTCAGGTTGAAAAAAATCGTCTTTCCTTTGATTGAGTAGCCTCTGGAACAAGCTTGGTTTGTTTTCTGCCAGAGAGTCGTGTGCCTTTGGAAATTCTGTTAACCGCTGAACATGCTGAAGACAAACTTGCACTGCATCATGAACTCGAACAAAGTACCACTCCTTGCCAATCAGATCAATCACACCAGCTTTAGCTAGGGTCAGTAGCACTTCGCGGTTGGGATTGGAAATGGCTAGCTGCAATACAACACATGGTATCGTTAGGCTGGAAAGTAAGTTCTAGGATATAGAATTTGGGATGCATATTTGTACAGTCTTAGCAAAAGAGAGACATTCTCAACCTGAATGTCTCGCGATTTATATTCCTGATGGAGCTCTTTCAGAGCTTGAACAGCACTGGAGTCTATATACGTAACAGCTGGAATAGACACATGAATTGTGTTTAGTATAATGAAACTAATGGCAGATAATAGTATGCTCAACCCCTAAAGCATTATAATTTTCTTCAGTTTCATATCAAATACCAGAAAATATTAGAACTGTATGAGACAGAAGAAACTTTAGCACTACTAAAACATAGCAAAGGAAATAGGATTGGTAAATTCATCATCATTTAGTCATTTAGTCATTCAGATTGTGCCAATTCATGGAGACTTACGGGCCATCTCAAGGATCACAAAATGAATTCTTGAAACTTCTGGTCCCCGACCTTTAGATTCCTCTTTTTCAATTTCATAATCCCGTAACCTGTGCAAGAAATAAAAGAGATTCACAGTGACATGTAGGATATAATTTGCTGAAAGCAATAGAACCTTAACAGTTTAGTCCATGCTTCAGTCTTCAGAAATACAGAATTCAAGGGAAAACTTGCTGTCCTAGTGGAAAAATAAAGAAAAAGAAAAGACAGTGTTCTCACCTGTCCTTTATGTAACTTGTGTTGGCAAAGTATATAGGTGCATCAATTCGAACAATCACAATACCATTATATGTATATGCTTCGGGGTATTGTTGAGTATTTCTGTAAATAGTAGTTCCAGGAAGACGCCCCAAGACAGCTGAAAGCAAGTCATGTCATAAAAAATTTCATTAATTATAAGGCATTGACCTAAAGGAAAAAATAACAGAACTTAGCACTGCGGTTTAAACATCAAGTACTTAATTATCTTGAAACTTTGCAGTAAACAACTATGGGAAAAGAAATGCTTGTAAGGACTGAAGTGTCACCAAGAAAATGAAAAATTTGAAAGAGGGGTGAGAGAAGCATCCAGATAAAACATTATATTGCCTGAATATTTAGAGGACACGGAGAGGCACCAAAGAATAGCAATGGCAACATGAAGAAGTCAATGATTCAACTACAGGATAGTGTTATGAAAAGCTTAAGAATCGTGCTGGCAATGTACATATATTAACTAAGTCAGTGATTCAATTACAAGGTAGGGACGATTGCAGGAACTTACCAATATGCGGATTTGCTGATTCATGGATAACAAAAGCAAGTGACACGCCAACCTGTGAACAAATGAGACCAAAAAAGTTGGCAAGCTGAGTTTATTCTTAAGATCATAAATATATTTTTCCAATATAGAAGTTATCAGCCAGTATATTGGAACTATTAACATCTTCATTACATATCATCAGGTTCTTTTTCTGGTTATAGAATTGGAGCAACAGGTATTTGTTTTGACTCCCATTATGTGAAATTTCAAAATAAAGAAGGCATTGGACTTCAAGCAAATACTGCATAACATTCAATTATCAATGAATTTAACTTCAAGCATTTCCTTCTAAGTGATTGTACTTTGACCACCATAAAATCAAGTAACTAGCAAGCAGGCCAAGCTCGTAGCAACAAACAGTTGGTTGAACAACAAAAGATAGTTCTCAGTTTATAGTTTATGAAAAAACTTTAATTGAATATCTAGAATGAAATTTTCAATATATTTAAGTCTGATTATAGATAGATACTAACCCCAACAAGGACACCAATCTCTATGCCTAGAAGCAAGGTTGTCATGCAAGTAATAGTCCATAACAGAAAATCTTTTTTGTCAACACGCCACAAAAATTTAGCCTCGTCATAATCCACCTGAAATGAAGAAAAATAGAAATAAGAATATAATTTTACAATCTGAACATGATATTTGCTGCAGTTAAAGTTCATTTATCTGTGCTTATAGTGAAATGCAGAATGTGGTCTTACTTGATCCTAAAACAGTCGGCACCTAAACAAGAATTTCATCCATGATGCTTCAAGGTTGTGAATATCTTACAGGAATGTGGTGTGCTTAGTGAAAGTAATTAGAAATAAACAAAGAAGTGGATAGGAGTCATATAAAACAAATAGGAAACTGATAACTAAGAGCTATTCAGGAAATTATAAATGCAAATCCTCAAATGAAATGATCCTTGACAGCGAAAGAGTATTACTTTCTCTTCAGCTTCCGTGTATTACTGTATGACTCGATATTATCTGATCATACAGCAATAATTCCCAGGGAAAATATCAATAGAGTGTCAGGACAATCAAACAATGAACTGGAAAATGCTCCTATAACACTTACTAATTAGCCTTGATGAAAAAAAGGGTAAGGATGCAGGATGTTTTTCCCTTGCTGGTCAGTATTTGACACCAATCTTTTTAAACATATAATGCAAAAATCCAAGCAAGCCAACTAGATTCATCAGAGAACTATGACATGATAAACCCAAATGAAGCATGATTGAGTAGTTGCTGATGTATTTAGTCAACTGCTGATGTTGTTAACTTCAACTAAAAGCTATATCTGGCAAATAAAGAAGTCCATTCAAAAGAATGGCACTCTGAAAGTATAAAATGGAACACATCATTTTGGGGTAGAAGATGGCCATACCAGTCCAATTACAGCAGATATCACAATCGCAGCCAAAGCACACTGCCACAGCAATACAAATAAATAAAAATAGTGAGAAGTGGAAAGTTTAAAATATCATAACAAAGACAGGAAATTGTCAAATGTTAAACACAAAAACTGCAAGCATGCAATAATGGAAAGATCTACAGTGTCCAACATCCTTTTGTTTAATCTTAGCTTAGAAATATAAAAAATGTATTTATTTTTCATATTTTATTGCCTTCGACCTTCCTAGATCGTTGATACAGGAATGCACTTAAATATGAGTTGTATAAACAGATAAAAGATGATTACATCTCTCTTTTTTCTGGACATGCTGAACTCCACCCTCACCCAACCACCCCACAAAAAAAAGTAAAAGAACAGGAGCTCAATAGTGGCTGTTTCCCCATTTTACCCCATATGGACTCAAACCCCCAATAGGTTATCCTCCCTTATCATAATGATAGTTATATCCCATAGCATACGTTACAAATTGGAGCCAAGATAGAGGCCAAGAGACTGAAAACATTGCTCCAAATGATGTGACAGTTGAAAGCAATCTAGTTACCGACAGTCAGGTCAGGTGAAAACTTTACACCTTCAAGCAAATTCCTTTACCTGAGGTATGTATTCAAATACAGGAGTCAAGAATAATAGTGCACAACCCATTATAATTCCCATCACAAGCCCTGATAAGCCCGTTTTCGCTCCACTTTCATGATTTACAGCTGATCTAGAAAAAGAGCCTAACATGGCATTAGGAAAGAGGAGCTTTGTCAGAAACCAGCTGGGAGAAATTTTGAAAAGATACAAATATGAAATTGATCAAGCCACAAATGATATTCCAAACTCACCTGTTGTAGGGTAAATTGAAAAGAATGAGCCACAAATGTTGGCCACCCCAAGACCAAATAACTGTTACAATAACAGAACCATAACAAGTTTAGTACAAAGTGTTCTGGTTTCACATGAGACTTTTTGTGGTTGTTATACAGTGACAATAGAAGGAGGAGAACGGAATGAGTAACCAGATAATGTTTCTTACAATTTGAGTGAAATTGGTCAAGAACTAGAATTTGATCAGAAGCTCTTAAAAAAACATTCAGCTAACAATGGAATTAAGGGAGAAAAGGAAAAGGTAAAATGTGCTAAATATGAACATTTAAATGTAAACTATCCAAATTACAAATATTTGGTGAAAACATATCACTTAACTCACACATTAAACAATAGATCTTGCTCAATCTCACAACAGACTATAGATAAATCAGACTTGTCCATAGAAAATAAGTGAATAGCAGTTCTTGAGGAGATGATCGAAAGTCACACACCTCTTGATTTGAATCCAACTCATATCCATTCTTTGCTGCCAGTGCCTTAGCAATCCCCACTGATTCCTATAATGTTGGTAACTAGTATCACCTATCACAAACAAATTGTCTAGAAAAGGACAGACAGTGAATGCTTAAATTCTTACTTACCAGGATAGCCACACCAGTAATAAGAACTGTAGTAGGGATCAAAGACTTTACATGACCGAATTGCTTTGGTACAGAAAATTTTGGCAGCCCCTGAGGTATATCTCCCACCTAAACCATCGGATAAACATCTTTATTATAGTGATAACAGTTCTGTCAATTCACATCATGCAGAGTAGGTCTTGCTGACCCTGTATGTCAGATGTTAAAATTAATTTATGCAACTATCCTTCTCAGTCCCATGTGAGGAAAAAAGTGGCAAATGTAACTGAAGTCGTTATTTCTGTGTTCTCAGACTTGGTCACATGTAATGTTTTTTAGGCTAATCTTAAACTCAATTCCTGCAGTTCAGGTTGAGCTTAATTCATATCGTTCTCACCAACGAAATTGAAGGTGGATGATAGATTTTCACAAAAGCTGTACCCAGAACAACAGCTGTGAGGGGACCAGCAGCACGCAGAAACCGCAAGTACTTCCTTGTTTTTCCCTGAGAAGAAAACATTTAAAACAAATGAAACCTTCATATTACCGACAAAAAAGTTTACAATACACATGAAAATGTTGCAAGCTTCTACCAGGTGCTTCATGGTCAGAAGAATAGCTAGCATCAGTGAGCCCATAATAAAAGGAGGCCATGAGAACTACAAAAGAAAATAGAATTAGTCGTTGAGACAACGAAAAATATCTTGTAGTGATTAAATAAAGAATTAACTGAATGACTTAAAAACAATGCATAATAGTTCTCTTGCCTTTTTTCAAATCTACTCCGGAAAAGGAAATAAGGAAATTTTGTTGACTTACAACTGCCTGTTTTGAAGTAGTTTCCAAGTCTCCAACAAAATGATTCAAAGTCCTCTTCGACGACACTCAGCACTTACCAGTGCCTAACTTATATTACCTTCATGTACTAGTTCTTTCAATGAATGTCCTTTGTCTATACATGATTGAGAGATATAGCTCTCCAAACCAATATTGTAGAATATTACCCATTTATACAATGTGATAACCTTTGACTAAAAACAAAAATCCACCCCAACATTAAGGTTTTGCAGGACATGAATCATCATAAAAGCTAAGTAGACAGTTATATCTGACATTGCAGAGAAAATTTTAGTTTCATGCTAGTTCTGGTCGTTAGTGAATAGTGTGTCGACCACCCAAAAGAAAGAAATCAAGTATCTAGTCTGCATACTTCAACCTAAATCACTCACATTTAAGTTTCTCTTAGCATGCATAAAGATGGAGTAACCTGCAAATATTTAATTCTGAGAAGTACCTTATCTACTCCAGAAATTATACTTTCGACTAGAGGTATAATTTTGCTGCTCCGTTCTATTTCATATCCCAAGAAATACTTTGCTTGGGACAAGGCAATGACAAAAGCGGAGGCGGTTGTAAAACCAGATATCACAGAGTGGCTGATGAAACGTATGATCCATCCAAGCCTACAGAGGAATGAAACTGGGAATGAGACTTTGAACAATTTCAGTCAGAAACAAAACCAATTTGCAGAATTTTCAACCAGCTCGTAACAGAACCATGGATTCAGAACTCATTAGAGCCCAACGTACATCAAAAGGCACATTATTAGCAACCAATATCAACTCTTTAAATTCTAAGCAACAAGTTTCCAATTCTTACAGGGACGGCGATATTTGCATCATACTCCTCTTAGGAAGTAAGGCCTAGCCCAGTGTTTAAGCATGGTCTATGTTACAATCCCCTTTGCTATGAATGGTTTCAATCAGTAGAGCCGGGGAATGGTGAACAAATTCTCCTAGAAGCTATAACTTTTGTGTGTATAAGAGATGATAGGCATGGATTCTCACTTTGACCACAAGAGAGTATGACAATCTAGATATTTCAAAGTTATGATAAGAAAGAATCAAAGCTTAAAGAAGAAATACCGTAACAGCGCCATTATGCATTCCAAGATGCCAACCATAAGTGCTAATAGTATAGCGAGCTCTGTGTATAACTTGTCTGATGGTTCAACTATGCTGCTCAAGACATTTGAGACTAGAAGGGACGTCAATGCAACTGGACCAATTGCAAGCTGACGAGATGACCCAAATATGGTGTAGACAAATATAGGGATGAAACCAGAATCTGTTTAGCAAAGGTCAGATTAAGAAAAGCTACAATTGTGAAGATTACTAAGTAAGCAGAAGATAGGTTTCGTAGTTATAAAGAATCAAATTAACATAGCTAGGAAACAAAGGTTCATAACAACTAGACATTCGAAAAACTCTGGAATGGTCATGGAGATTTTAATCCACACAGATTTTTTCTTCAGCTATGGATGCTAAATTAAGTAGGAAAGAAAACAGTGCTTCAAAGAGGAGAAAAACACCTTCTTATTTCAAAACAAGGAAAATAACCTCAGCACCTAATGCAGAGCTCAATATATGAATTCGAGATTTATTTCCATTTCAGCATAGTATTCAAAGGTGCCTTCATCAACATATCGAGAAGAGTATCTGCTTCACTTTTGTTGAAATGAAGAAAGAAACCTAAATAAGTAAATTATGCTCCAATGGTGTACTTACAAAGTCCATATATGGGTTGAAGCCCTGCCAGCTTTGCATAGGACATCGACTGTAAACATAACATAATCAGTTAAAATGAAAATGTATATAATTCATTCTCATTGAAAGACCAAAAGCGCCTCAATAAAAAGCACACTTGACAAGCAGTCTAGCATAAGATGATAGCTCATATAATGCTAAAGACAAACAGTGCGGACTAAGGACATTTTATCCAATCATCATTTTGATATTAGCAATTAATCTAAAAGATCCTAGTATCCACATGCTCATTCTCAATCAAAAACAGATAGAGAGGAGGACAAGTGAACCCAGCAGGGCCTTCAGTCTATAGTTCTATCACATCATCAATTATACTGTTTACAAATCATAAAAGTTAAAAGAGGAACCAGAGCTCCATTATCTTAAATCTATAAAATTGTTGAGAAAAAGAAAACAATTAAGAGAAGCGGAGACAGAAAGGTATGAACTGACTAACGATTAAATTACACAAATGAAATGCGCAGATATCCAACCTATCATCAACAGTAAGCTTATAACAAGAGGCAGATCTAGAATTTATATGCAATGGTGCATTGCTTAATATGTATATTTAGGAAAAGAGATCCTTCAATACTCTTAACACACGTACATTCACACTCTGAAACTGACACAGTACATACAACCACAGTTTATAAGCAGGATTCAATGTGTATAGCAAGAAAACCAAAAAAAAAAAAAAAGTACTCCCTCTGTAATCACTAATTAAAACAATTTTCATTTGACTACAACTTTTCAAATGTTTTCAAATAAATTGAATTATTAACTGTTGCAACTTATAATACTCTATACCAAGTTTGCAAATCTGTAAACTTTATTTCAAAAAGCTGGAAGAACTTTGACCTTGTCCCATAGAATGGGATTGAGAGAGTGATTAACTCAGCACTATCAACCTATGAATTCTATTACTACCTCTGTCTCATTTTATTTCGCACAGTTGAAATTTCGAGATTCAAAGTTCTAAACTTTTGACCGTGAATTCGAACAAATATGCTTCATACGGTAACAGAGATGACTAATTCAATTCATAATTTAAACAAACAATGAAAAAAAATTGTACCTGAGGAACAAGCATGATACCGACTGTGATACCAGCCATGAGATCAGATTGCAAGTACTCACGCACTTTATACGTTCGCATCCAACGATAACAAGGAAAAAATAGCTCAATCCATTCCTTCCATGTCATCCCCTTCATCCTCGCCTTCCATTTCGATACAACAGATGCCGAAGCAGACGCCGTCGCCGACGACGACGATGCCGTAGCAGACGGATGCTCCAGCTGGATGATTTTCACGGCACGGCTACCGCCGGTCGACATGGAAGTTGGAGAAGGAGAAGAAGATGAAGCGAAATCTACAGAATTAGTTGTTATAGCCGTAAGGTTTTGGGAGCTCGGAGAAGCGTAGGTTCTGTCCATGGCGGAGCACGGCGGCGAATGGCGGCGTAAGGTGGCTCCCACCGGGAAGTGTCAGAGAAGAAGAAAAATGGTGATTGGCGGAAAATCTATAAACTTCATTTGCCATATGATGACTGATGAGACTTTTAAAAACAATTTTACAAATCTGATTTAGGAATCTCGTTAATATTTTATTCCTTATTTTTTTATTTATTTCATATTCGATATTCTGTATTCGTATTAAAATTATACTAAAAATTCTCACTTTCGGAAAAAATATTTTTACCAAAAACGACTTCATGTTCGAGACTCAAACTCAAGAGTTATAAATCAGAACTTCTAACTAAAGATTAAGGATAATACCTCTATATCAACTCTTGATGGTATCGAAAAGTTATATTTTGGAATAAAGCATTTTTTTTTATCAGTGATGACTCAATTTTATGGCTCGAATATGAAACGTATGATTATGAATGGAGTTATATTTATGAGGTAAAAGTTATATGCAAACAACAATAACAATAACATACTCAGTGAAAATCCACAAGTGGAATCTAAGAAAAATAGAATATACGCAAACTTTATCACTACCTCTTGAAGTGATTGTTTTATCTACGGCTCAGAATATACACAAAATATTTATATCAAATTATATTAATTTATCATGATTAAGTTATAAATTGAGATTAAAATATTTATATTAGTTATAAGAGTGTATTTAAAGACATTCATCATGTGTTTATAAGTTTGGTATGGAAATTAATTTGTATTTTTTTACTCTGAATTTTATAGGAGAGTAGGTCATTTGTATATTCTTTATAATTCAATAGTTTTTTTTTTATAAAAATCTTTTTTATTTTTTGTTAGAAAAGAAAAAAAATATTTATTTAATTTTTTTATTTGATAGATTTTACGGATCTTACAGAAGAGGTGAAGTGACAAATTCAAAAGACAGGCCATGAATATCCACAAACGTCATTATCAATGTACTTTTTTACAATTTAAATTATTGAAAAGGAAATATAATGAATATAGATTGTGAATAAGTGTGGTAAATATATTGACGCCCTCGTAAAATTTTACTCAATATATTATTACTAAATTTAAACTACATCTTGAGTTTATTTAATTAAAAGTGATTAAGTATGATTAAATGAAAAAAAAATTGAAAATATTCAAGCTTGTGATATATTTATGATGTAAATATTAAATTGGATAAATTAGTTTGTCGGAATAGTACCACTAAAAATTATAATAGAGTTGATATGTATTCCTTTGATTTATCGTTAACAAGTTTTTTTTTGGGAAGAAAAAGAAGTTGAAATTTTTAACTTTATGAATTATAGATTTTAGAATGTAACTTCAAATATGAATAACTAACTTCTAAATTCAATATATGTACATGTTTAATAAAATATTATTTAAGCAAAAGTTATTTGAACTAGCCAAAATTGTATCACTCTATATTTGTCAGACACGAAATTAAAGATTTGAAGTTTATAGATTTACGCGGTAATCTCAAACTAATTTACAATATTATTAATTGAATTCACAAATAAATATTTATAACCATTAAGTGAAAGAAATTATTGAATTCCTTTTAAATGCATAGGTAAAACTTTGGATCCGCCCCCAATTAACATTGGATATGAAATTATCTTTAATAAGAAACGTTTTACTATAAAGTAAAATTTTCTAATATAAATTTGAATTAATCAAACTTTAAAGTAAGTGAATATTGAACATCGGGTAAAAAAAAAAAAGCAATCTTATCTGAATAATTATTACTACATACTAATCGATCAAGAGTGTATAAAGACACATGGTTGGGCAGGTTCATTCCCACTTGTATTATACACAAAAAGCAACAAAATTCATTTTCCTCATGGGGAGGGGGGCGGGGGGGGGGGGGGTGGAGACGTGCAAGAAATCACTTGCACGTTTAGCTTAATCATTATTTAATTAGATAGCTACAACAACATTAATAATATATTATATATTCAGTTTAATTTCAGGTGTAAAACCTGAAAAAGATAATGTATATATTGATATTATTTCTACTTTAAATGATAGGAAGATTGTTTTAGATAGGTTATTATCACCGAGTCATCTTAGTATAAGGGGGGTTAATTTAATTGACATTCATTAATTGAAAAATTACACTGTTTAATTAGATTAAAATTTAGTTTTATATACAAACATTGTATGTTAACTCCCTTCATTTTTTACATTTTGAAACTCCTAGTAAATTTTTTGGCTATGTCACTATCTTTGATTCAAGGCAAAACAATTCAAAGCAATTTGAAAAAAAGAAAAAAGAAAAGAAGAAATAACATGATAAAGCATTACGAAAAAGGAACAATAATTACAACAATACAATATAACGTAACTGAAGTAAAAGAAACAATAAACAGTAACAAAAAAAAGGAAAAAGAGAAATTACAAGAGTACTTCTACGGCAACTAATATAGAAAGATAAACGAGACAATAATACTCAATTATCTACTAACTTTCTATCTAAGATCATATTTTCAATAAACTATATAATCAGATATCTAGATTTCAAAATCATTTTTATTTATAACTTATAACAAAAGAATTGGAAAAGTTGTAAATCAATATATTGATTTTTATTCAATACATTGAATTTGACTTAAAGCTAATTTAAAATGATATCTATATTTTGCTAGATTAGATAAAATATATAAACATGGTATGCCTTTAATTTCTTTCTGCTGCCTCTTCCATTTTGGGCTTTTCCCTTCCAATTAGAGCCAATATTTTTAGAAAAGATTGGAAAGTTTGCTTGGCTTAAATGTAATTTAATACATCAAAGAGAATTTTCTACAAAATAGGAATTAAAAAAAATGTTTTTACAAGTGATGTAAGTAATACTTTTGGCCACTACTTAAAAAAATAATTTTAGAAACATTCAAAAAGACTTTTTAAGAACAACAGACAACTAGAAATGTTCCTTTATTTTTGGCAAGTAAAATTATCCAAAAAAAAATGTTTATCTAGATTTATTTTATTTTGTCCTTCAAAGTTTCTCATGAGACAAACTGAATTTGTTTCTAAATATGAAGTTTTACAAAAATTAAAAGAAGTCATTTATTAGAAATCATTTGGTATCTGGAAAATACACTAATTCAAATTCATGTTGCCCAATAGCCAATTTAAGAGGATAGTTCTTCCCTAAGAATTTCTCCAATTCCAAGGCTATAATCTGAAACCTTTAATTAAGGAGAGAGATTTCATCTTTTTCACCATATTCGTTATGATTTCGATTTGTTCTTTTTATCGTAATAATGTGAATTATACCTCTTAATACACAACGCAACAAAAAAACATCTGTATATGGTGTAAACATCAATTCAATGAACACATGATATATGTCTTCATATTAATATTTTATTTAGGGAAAAAGGACAAATATACCCCCGAATTATCGCAAATGGTATGCAGATACCCTCCGTCATACTATTGGGACATTGATGCCCTTGCTGTCTAAAAACTAGAGCATATATGCCCTTTACTCTAACGGAAGACTAAATAGGGACACGTGGCACAATCTTATCCGTCGATCCGATATTTAATCGGCGGATAAAATTATGACATGTGTATGTCCGTTAGTATAAAGGGTATATATGCTCTAGTTTTTGGACAGCAGGGGCACCAATGTCCCAAAAATATGACGAAAGATATTTACATACCATTTACGATAGTTTAGAGATATATTTATCCTTTTTCCCTTTTATTTAAGATCATTAACAGTCGATTATTCGTTCTCCCACCCAATAGTCTTCGAAAGCTCGACAAGGAATACCCACAAAAAAGTTAAAGGTAAATGGAGACCACAAAGGGAATTGAGCACTGTTCTTGAGGAGCACAATTGATGCAAAAGAGGGACCAGAACTGTAGTAGCATCATGCCCCATTTTAACTAAAAAAGTGAATTCACTGGGAAAGAACATAGTTATTAGTGGGCCCCATTTTAACAATTCTTTGTCGGTATTCAAAATTTATTGATTCCATCAATTCAAGTTTATATTACTCCCTCCGTCCTATTTTATATGGCACCATTTCCTTTTTGGTCAGTCCCAAAAAGTCACATTTTCTTATATGGTTAGTATTTAAAGGTACAAATGTTGCCACATAAAATGGGACGGAGGGAGTATTACTTACCATATAAGTAAAGTGCTTCTTAATAAGATATATCAGGAGCTAGCAAACTGAGGAATCATGGCAGATATATTATATGATTAAGCAGGATAAATTAACAAAAATATAATTCATAATCCCTGTTCTACCAGATAATAGTAGCTTTTCTTTTAAGAGCAATCACCAGATTGACCGATTTCGAATAGCATTACAAAGTTCACTTGTGGTATATAATAATAAGTACAGTGGTTAGAGAAGATGTTACCAATATCCGTTTGATTATAGGTATGCCTGTGCATGTTCAGGTTTGTGGCTGTATTCATAGTCGAGATGAACAAAGGCACGTTCGATCTCTGGCAATAATTCGAGCTTCTCCTGCAATGACTCGCCGATATCATGTGCCTCTTGTAAGGGCATGTCTGCAGGTAGGACGATATCAACTTCGACAAAGTAGTGAGAACCAAATGTATAGGCTCTCACTGTATCTATATGTTTTATGGCTTTGTGATGGTTCCAGCAGAGGTAAGTCAGCTTCTGTAGATATTCTGGTGCAGCTGCCTTACCGATAAGAGAGTTCACGTTCTCTAACACGGTCATTGACCATGTTCGAATGGTATACAGCGCGAGCTGCAGCAGATGGAAAATTGGTTAAAGCCACTAACATTGATTGAAGTGAGAGCATGAGCATTTTGGACAATATTTGCTTGAAGTTGAAAAAAGAGTATTTGGGAGTGAAAACAATTAATTCACTTGTAACTCCCCAAACCAGTTGTTCAATATTTCACCATTATTTCGAATACTGAAGTTCAGGATTTGCAAATATTGATGGCCAAAACATAATTTGCAAATATTGAAATGTTGTTGTATATGGCCAAACGGAAGAGCATCAAGGAGATGCAACTTACAATCATAGCTCCAACAGGGTCTATCCAGCCACTGAAGTAGTTAGCAAGCAATGCCGCGACTAGTCCAATAATGTTTGTGATAACATCGAAGAAATGATCCTGGGCATATGCTTTCACAATCTCATTGGTGAAAGACCGGCAATACAACACCAAAACTAGTTTCACCAAAGTCACAAAAACCATAATCCCGATAACCCATATCTCTTGCTCCTTGGTAAGGCTGAAATCAGACTCCTACAAATCCATGTAATATTCAACCAGACAATACAACATAAATATAACATAAACTTGGTAATATTAGGAGCCACGACTTACATCGGATATTAGTGTACGCATAGACTCCAGAATTATCTGCAGTCCCAAAGTCGCCATGACAGAAGCAAATACAAGGATTCCCTGTATCATTTTTCAAAGTTGAATTGGACCAGCTCCAAAAGAAGAAAAGAAAACAATCATACAATATCTCTATTCATGCATGTACGTTGCTATCACCAGATATGTAGGAATAATATAAGTAAAACTGAAAGTTAATACAGCGTTCAACTTGAACCCATCGGGAAACAAGAAATGCATTTTGAAGATAGCCATACACATGAACTTTGCTCTAGCTCCATGAAATATCAAACAATATGCAAAACCACTCAACTGAGTAGGATCAGCCAGCATGCAGGGTAAAACTTGTTTGCAGACTAGATCTTTTTCAACACAACAATCAGCAAAAGAGTGGAAGTTACATAGAGTCTGGATCTAAATCAAAAACTTCCTTCTTTTGTTTTTCTCTTGCTAGCAATAAATGATGGGAGAAGAAATCATATCCTTAGAATCATTTAATGTGAAAATGACAATATTCTAGAAATGGTTCTCTAGAAACAAAAGAAAAAACTCCTTCTTCCAAAGTATGGGCAATTTTATGGATGTCTAATGGTCAATAAACACCTCAAATATCAAAATAAGCTGATCATATTTACAGAGGGATCATCCCAGGATCCTAAGGAATTATGAACTGATTAAAACAAGGTGGTCAAATTTATCTGAACAGATAACAGAAACTAAATAGACAAGTATCTCCAAAATGGCAATTTACTAAGCACTATAGTAAAACTTCACAGAGGTACTTAACTTAATTCACAGATATTAGGAAAGATTATCTTCAAACGACCAAGCTAGAGAGCAATAATCCTCCTTCTGATGTGCTTCATAAGCTTCCTAACTAAAATGCAACTGTTATGATAGTACTACACCAAATTCATGTCCCAGACTAGTTACACTTGCTGAAAATTAAAAGAGCAAGTCCTTAATGTCAATTCTGATAATCCAAATGAGCCACAGGATAAATCAACTGCAACAAAAAATATGTAAGAACCCAAATGTAGCTCAAGTCTAGGATCCCTCCTTAGTTCTATTCAGATATTGGACCAGTAGAACATCAGGAGATGATGGGCTTTTTATAGGTAACCTCAGGAGATGATAATATTGAAACTATAGATGTCTATATGTATATACACCAAAGTACTACTAACTAAATGGATTTGAGGATCACAACTTAGCGCCAACACTATGGCTATCAATACTAACCTGATGTGGAAGAAAATGGTGCATATGGGTAGCTAGAAGCATCAGTTTCCACCATAGACCATAAACAGGGAATAGACCATATTCATCCCCCCCACAGTCCAAACAAAGCACCTAAATATTGTCAAATTACTAATAGACACTTCATATCTTCCTTCAGAACCACCCCCTCTCATTCTTCTTACTGTCAGCCACAGTCTGTTTTTTTTATCTCACTAAATTCACTATGACAAATCAGCTTCAATCTCTCTGTGGCCTTCCCTTCTGGTCTCATCTTTATCATCTCTCCTCCCTCCCTCCCTTGCCCAGTAGCCTTCCCCCAGCTTCACCTATATTCTCTCAACATTCTTTCTGTCTCAGCAACGTACTGATTTGGTTCTCCACTGAAGGTACACTAAGAAGACAACAATTGGAGAAAGTGATGCTGAAGATTTGAATATCTGTAGGTTATATTGTAGTCATGTAAGCTGTCTGCTACAGGTCATTATCATAATTTTGCACATTTTTTCTCCAACTTCTACATTTTGTTGTTGGTTAATATCAGATGGATTGTTATTGTAATTCATTTAATTTGTCTTAAATGAATTAACTTTGCATTTCTCGTGGTTCTTTACTTTAGGTGGAAATTAATTCTTTTGTTTCTGGACTACATTATGTCATGATTAGAGATTGATCTCAAGAAGAAGGCTAAGTTTCCTCTGCATCAACAAACAAAATGCATATTAAGGTTTACCATGAGCATCAACTAAAAATAGAAGAGAAAGTGTTTAAGGTCCCTCTAGAATCAAATGCCACAAGAATGCACAGTACAATTACCTTGTTAGAGTTAGACAACTTTTATTGCATGAACAAGCAAGGCAATAGTTATTAGATGCAGTCATGCACATTAACCAATAGCAACTGACAAGCGCAGAATGCAAATTGCCCCAATTAAAGGCTTAGGAAAGACTTGGAGAATAAAAGCAGTGGCACTAACCAAAGGCTGCATACGTTTCTTTCCGATAGGATATTGATACGGGTTTGGTGTCTGCATGGAGAAAGCTGTAAACCATAAAATGAAACCAGAGAGAAGATCAAGCAGTGAATCCAATGTGGATGCTATGATGGCCAATGAACCACTCTTCACAGATGCATATACTTTAGCGGCAAAGAGAACCATGTTTGCAATATTTGATATCCTAATGGCAGTTGTTTCACTTCTGGCCAATTTTTCCCTCTCTTCCTGTAAACAAATCAATTGACCCTGTCAGTCTATGCTTCGAGTCATTCATTTTTTTAATTATTAAAAGATCAGGCCAAGTTATATATAATAAGAGAAGAATGACTGCATACAGAGAAGGAACAAATGATTGGTTTTATACATATAGAAGATGGTCTTATACATATAGAAAAAGCAGATAAAACCGATCAAAACCTTTGACATCCCAGGTACAAAACCACGATCAGCCAAGGCATCCATTTCATTGAAGCCCTCGAGCATTTCCACTTGTTGCTGGTAGTACACAGCAATGTTGTCTTCTTGACCTGTAAGCACCAAAGATAAAAACACAAAGTGTGATAAGCCGTCCCTTCTACATGCATCTCTATAAAGCACTATAGCCTCCTCTAAGTACTAACCCGAAGAGTTGATGAAACCACTCATATTAATTAATCAAAGCTGATAACAAATTTTAGAAGTACCAAAATAAAGTTGCAGTTTCGTGGGCATATTTAACAATTCAACAGAAAATGTGAAAGTAGCCTCTCGAAACAATCTATTGACTGCCTCATGTCACAAGCAAACACACACACACACACACCCAACTACACATGTTCTATTACACTGACCTAAGAACTGCAGAGACATTGAGGAAACTAACGGATCCCTTGAACTCATGACCTTAATAGACTTACCTACCAAGTGCACTAAACTAAAGTTCCTTTCTTTTTTTCACTAGCTGAAGTAATGAACACATTAAATTTGAGTTCAAAAGCATATGTTCTTATTAAAGTAACCATCCAAAAAGAATCATCCCTCTAAATACATAATATGCCAATTTGCTCTAAGCCATTGAACTGGGCATCAAGCGTGTTCAATAGTCCACAGAACAATCAAAAAAAGCACAAAATATTGCTTAACATCTTCTGCAAATTTTAAGCCATCCATACAAGAATCTTATTGTTCTTCAAAAAATTGGACCCCACGTGGCAACAAATTGATGTATAAAAAAAGACTTCCCCAAAAATTTCACAACAGAATATCAATCAACTATTCCTCCACCCCTAATTAGTTGAAATCAGCTCTATAAATCCTCCATATTCATTCCACTCTACCTGAACAAGTCTCCATCGATTTCGCTACTCTTTATATCAACCTAATACAACTAATCAATAGAAAAACAACACCTCAAAATCTACTCCGAGTCGTAAAAAGTGAACCACAACAACCTAAATGGATGATTTACAGAGCTGGAGAAATTTAACAATCATGGAGGCCACAAGGAGGCTTATCTTTGTTCTCAGATGATAACTGCAGTTCGTCCTAAGCACAAGAGAATATCAATTAATCAACTATTCCTCCATCCCTAATTAGTTGAAATCAGCTCTATAAATCCTCTAAATACATTCCGCTCTACGTAAACAACTCTCGTTTGATTCACTAATCTTACAAATCAACCTAATACAACTAAACAACAGAAAAACAACACTCAAAAATCTACTCGTAGTCGTAAAAAGTGAATCACAACTACGTCGAAAGAATCAGTGAGCTCATAGAGACCACGAGAAGGCTTCTCTTTGTTCTCAGACGATAACTACAGTTCATCCTAAGCACATATCAAAATCAACTGTTCATCTATCCCTAATTAGTTAAATTCAGCTACCTAAACATGTTTCCGTTCGATTCACTACACTAACAATCAATCTAACACAATAACACAACTAATCAAACAAAAAACACACTCAAAAAACTACTCAACAACGACGAAGAACAAGTGAAAAGTTAAAAAATATTTACTCAATACACCGAGACAATCATGTAATCCATGAGGATGAGGTTTCTCTTTATTCTCAGACGATAACCGTAGTTCATCGAAGTTCAACCTCCATGACCTGTCGACATTGTTCGCCTCCATCAACAACAGCTGCTCTTCGCCGCCGCATTCTCCGCCGTGATCGCCGTCGGGAGGCACTAATTCCAACATTTTTCTCGTGAAAATGAAAAAAGAAAAACACTGGCCAACTTGTAATGAATACTATATGTACGCAATGGCAGAGTAGAGTAAATTCGATGAAAATAGAAGGGTGTTTTGGGTATTTTATGGATATAGTGGAGGTAGTTGTGGTCCTCGCAGTAAAGCTTGTGGCGGAACTTTTTTTGAACCGAAAAAGTGGAACTGATAGTTCTTCAAATTTACGGAGCGTGAGAACAACTCGCTATCCTATTGGTTGGAATAATAATGACGTGTCAGTGGGACCTATTTAGGTTGCTGAGCTGGCTGATGAGGTAGGAGAGATCATGACACGTGGAAGGAGAATATATTGTTAAATTATCTTCTTTTTAAATAATAATAAGTGCTTATTTGAAAAGTTAATTTTGAAAAAGTATTTCCTCTCCTCTGTCTCAATTTATGTGGTATTTTTTATTTTTCGAGAATCAAACGATTTAGGTTTAACCAAAAATTTACGCATGAAATTCGCAATTTTTTAAAATAAAATTTATATATTTGTAAACTACATAAAAAAATATTATAAGTCACAATAATTGAGAATTCAAAATATTTAAAAGATCTATGAAAAATTTACGTTAAAGGTAGATTTGTTTAAATCTCGAAATATGAAAAGTGTCACATAAAATGGGACAGAAGAAGTATTTGATAACTTAATTTTAAGAATATATGTAGTTAATATTAAAGGAGTAATTTGTACTTATCAAGTTTTTTAAAAAGTATATAGTGGAAAAGCTTACTTTTTTTTTATGATTTTTGTTTTCAACGCATCTATGTTCTTGCCTAAAAGTTTGGTTAAAATATTCTCATAAAAGTAGAAATAAAGTATGTGATCAGTTTCACCTTCGTCAAATTTTACATGCGAAAATATACTAAATATATTATTATTATAGTCTCCTAAAATATATTATTATTATAGTCTCCTAAAAGCATGATCAAAAACCTCAATTATCGAAAATAAATTAACTTCTTAAAAAATTGGAAACATATTTTTTATCTTTAAAAATTCAAAACTTTTTACTTACTTAAAAAAGGACTATTTTATCTTTAAAATTTAAATAGTTTAATTATCATATAGTTATTACACATATTATTAATTAGCATTTTATCTTATATAAATTAATATATAAATACTCACATAATTTAATATACATGTAATTTTGATATATCCAATCACATTTATTTATCTTTGATAATCGTATGCTCGGACCAAATTGTGCTCGTCTTACTTTTTTTTTTTACAACTATGATGTTCGGATCCGTATGTGTGCACTTTGGGTAGTTTAGGAGATATATGTCACCTTTTACCATTCACCAACAACAAACAAATACTAAAATATTTAAACATGAGATTTTATCGTGCTCAACTTACTTTATTAATCACTAAACCACATTGCAACACCAAAGGTATTATTTCACTAGTCAAACATTCAATCAAATATTGTATTATCGTATACGTAATTAATGAATTTTAGGTAAAGATTAATCATTATAAAGCATCAATCAAACGGCTCCTTGTTGATTTGACGCAATTAGTAGATTTATTTATTTAGTTTTGGTAACAAAAACACGAAATGTAAATTCCGAAGAGAATCGACATAGAACTATGTGGTGGGGTCCGCATTTTGTTTGACGTGTATAAAAATATCCCGCGTTAATAGGATTCCCGTATTAATAAATAAGGTTTCAGAAAATGATCGATCTTTTAGGGGTGTGTTGTCCACGAACATTAGTGAGTAGTCACAGCTTTCACGACTTGAATCTGTTACTTATAAGTCATACAAAGATATACTTTATTATTACTCTAACACATTAATAATTATTTTCACGGCTCAAACTAATTAACTAGGTATCACAAAAATAAATTTATCATTACTTCAACGCCCCTCGGACCACAAGTATAAATCTTTTTTCAGATTCGTGTCATTGGGGAGACCACCACCAGTCTAATGGCTATGGCCTATGGGCAAAATAACAAAATTCTTTTCAAATTAAGTGCACTATTCATACGTTGTTAAGTGACGATGGCCCATTACTAGCAAGTCCAACATGATATAAGCCATAGCCCAAATATTCTTTAGTTTATCGACTTGTTTTGACATCGTCATTTAATTTTTATATAATCACTTTAGATATGTAATGTTTGAATTTAGAATGAACAAAATAAATGTTTGAAGTTATATATAACTGAAGTTCCAATCATTTTTGCTTGATTTGAACAATTCCTATTCGAAATTCATGCACATATGATCAAAACTCAAGCGAATACGACTGAAAAATTAGTCAATTTTGCCTCACTTCAGCTTTTTTTGCTCAAACGTCAGCATATGTGGCTGAAGTTCAATCATTTTGCGTGACTTCAACCATTTCTATCCGGTGTTCAATCAAAAACAACTTAAGTCCAACTATTTTTGCCTGAACTTTGGACACCGCATATCCAAAGTGGATAAATATGCAAAAAAATAAAAAGATAAAATTCAAATTTAGTGCTCTTATATGTACACAAAACAAGAGCATTTACTAGGCTGTGAAGGTAGCAAAACAAGTTATCTGATGATCTTACAAGGTTGAAAATAAAATAACTCAGTTTACACAAAAGATTTTCTTTGTGTTGATGTTCTATCAAAAAGACATAAGAAACATGATTTTTCATGTGTACAGAGCTATGTTGCTCGGACTCTTCAATAAAATCGATGGGTGTGTGTCGGATCCAACACAAGTGCAACAACATTTTTGGAGAGTTCAAGTAACATAGGTACAAGGACCTTATATGTTGGCTTTCATTAATCGTAAGGTATTTGGATATAAGCTGCATCACACACAAATGGAATGTCAGCATACATCCCAGCAAGTGCACATCTTATGGACTCTAAAACTGTGAACAGATACGCAAACGCGACGGCGGTCCAAAAATGCATGCCAACCTTGCCCCAATATACCGCCAGTGGCATCCAACGGCTTATAGTCCCGATAACCTGCAAGGCAATCTCGAGTAGCATCCCCATTACCACATGGAACCTAAAGAAATGAGGCCATTCCTTTCTCCTCACTACACCAAGATAAGCAACAAAGAAGTATGCCATTAAAAACCAGCCCGGTAATCTCCCAATAGCTCTGAGGAAAGGGTATGTCAGAAACTCAAAATCTTCCAAGAATGGGTGGAGATGATATGCTGTCTCAGCATACATCCAAGTCTCGTGAAGTGGCATCAAGTAAGGGAGGCATGCTAAGGTTCTCCACCACCACCTCGGCTTTTTGGTCATCGGAGGGAATCTGTAACTATAGGGGACATCCTTCGATGCTCTAGGGGTCATGGACAATTGGCTTCGCCTTGGTAACTGGGGTATAGCAATAGAAAGACCACCATATTCACCAGTTGAAAGAAGTGATGATGCAGAAGAAAGATCAAGGAAGCTGAATCCTGCAGTGACAACACAACTATAATAGGAAAACTAGCTTCAAATCTTTAAACTAATAGAGCCAACAGAAAATAATTATACCATAAACTTGTAGGGATAAGATATATCAGGTATTTGGATTAATGATCTGTTGACCATTTTGTTCCCTCAATCATGGTTCTTCTAACACAGAATCCTCTAAAAGTACTATTACGTATGCCTTCCTGTACCCCCTTAAACCTCTATTTTTTACATGGCTTATTTCTAAATGAGGCTTTAAACTACTACATGGCTTATTTCTAAACGAGGGAGCTTGAAGCATATGAGGCATTTCAAAGCCCCTTTTTATGATTAAAAGATTTCTGAATCTGATGATTAAGATGTTATATCTAAACATGAAGACGGGATAATGAAGACTGTTTGTTTCTCATTATCTGAATGGATATAATATATCTTTATTTAAATTCTAATAAATATACAATTCAAATAAACAATAATTATTGTTTAAATATTATATCAACAACAAAGTATTAGAAAAAAGCTTAACTTACGTGGTATTATAAAATTATTTGTTTGAAGAAGCACACTTTGAAAGCCAGCAACAGTGGTCAATTGTGATAGTTCTGACTTGTGAGGTGGCAGTGGTGGTTGTTCTGGTTGATGTGAGGTGGCCGATGATGGCAGTCATGCATTCCTGGCTGGTGAATAGGTATATGGTTGTGGCCAAAGGTGATTGCTATGCAGTTGTGACCGATAGTGGTTGTTGGCAGTGGAAGGCGATGGTGGTTGTTCACGATGACTGGTGTCTGATGGTAGAGGTGATTGGATGCGGTTGGTGGTGATGGTGGTGGAGGTGGTAGGTAATAGTCGCATGGAGGAGGTTGGTGGTGGTGATTGGTTATGGAGGTAGTTGATGGTAAAGCTGATTGACATGGAGTTGTGTGATGGTAACTAATATTGAAGGGTAGTTAGTGGTGGTTGTTGGCGGTTGGGGATATGTGGTAGAGGCTGGTGGTTGTCTGGTGGTATTGGATAGAGTAGTGATGAAACGTCTTCATGGGGAATCCTTAATTTAATGTCTTTAGTGGTCATGCAGTGGTAGTGAGTAAAGTAGTGATAAAATGTCATTTTCACAGGAATCTTGAATTTAACAATGTTTTAATGATAGGAATGAATTAAGACTTATTAAGAGCAAAAACATTTATATAAAGGAAAAAAATGCACTTATACACGCAGAAATGAATTTGAAAATTTCAAATTCAAACCTCTTTACCTGAAAACAAAAGTAGCAAGGCAGAACTAACATAAGAATCAGATCTATGCTTTGGTTAAAATCAGCTTTCTCAAGCTAAAGAACAGTAGCCTGATGACCTCATTAAGTAACCAAATATCAATCTAGTTTAGTTGCAGTCATGCATATGATGCAACAACAAACACCAAATCAATAATGAGTTTGTTTTAACTCAGAAGTGCAAAATAAAAATAATGACATGTGAAAGGATCACCATCAAGAACTCATACACACCTTTGGAGCAGGATGTTGGATACTGATGAGGTGCTGGTGAACGTCTAACACATGAGACTAAAACCTTGGAAGGCGGCAGCGGGCTGCATGACGATGCAGATCCATAGGACTTGGAGCTACATGCCTTGTAAGGCTTACAAATACCCCCAGACCTCAAGGAATATCCATTTAGGATCATATTCAGGCCCTTCGACAAGATCTACAAAGAAGAAAAGCACACAGAACTGTAAATGCACTGTAATGCGGGCTAATGACCAAGCAGACTGAGCCAAACGTTTCAATGAAATTTGAAGCACCCTTGTCTAAACAAAGAAAATGCATATAAACCTGATTGACTATCAAATCCAAAAGCTGGAAGTTTTACCATCAATAATTACACAAAATGGAGAGTCTAATAAAATAGGAAGTTGAAGTTTGTTATTATTTGGAAGAAGCAACTTCTTGTGTCCCTGTAGTAAAAGAGACAGATGCTGTGCTTGCAAGTAAGCTTCAGCAAAGCATCAGATAAACCAAGTTCAGGTTGGGAAAAGGGCTATTTACCCCAGCAATATAGAATAATTATTACCCCCGCCACAGGCCACTTTATGAACTAATGACCAACACATACCCCTTTCTTAATGTTTTCACTAATAGAAGCCTCCAGGTTTCAAAATATATAAACTACAGCTACTTGCAATTTTGAGTGAAGTCACTAGTATTTTTCCAATTAATGTACCAATGCTACCCATTGTCCATAAAAAGAGAGTGGTTTTACATTCAATTTTGTCCCAATCATCGTAAAACAAAAGACGGTGAAATTGTCCTACGCCTTTAAGCCAGAAGCAAGAAGTTCTACTCGCTCGCCCTTCACCAATGTTAAGGGAAGAAATATTTTTAGAAATGCAGGATTTAACAGTAATATCCTAAATTCACTTTTTTCAACCAGCAAGTGAGAAAATTCTGCTCATAGACTAATTACTGATCCATACCACTTGTACAGTCTAAAAGGGGACAAATTAGCTTTGAACTGTGATGGGAATAAACGTAATTGTTAATGTCGCTAAGGCAGTATTGTTTCTACATCATTTGTGGAAGAAATGAAAAATTACACAAGAAAAACTTCAACAAGAATACAAGGACTGAAACTTTTCGCAAAAAAGATTATAAGGACTGAAACACTCAGTTTAATCATCAGGTGAAAGGTATTTATGTCAAATGTTGGAAAAAGGGGACTTCAAACAAATGCATAGTTCGGGGAAGGGTGGATCCCTCAAGCGTGTGTTGTAGACAGTCTACCCTAATGCAAGCACTAGTAACTGCTTCCACACCTCGAGCGTGTTATCTATACGTCACACAAAGATAACTTTATCATTACTCAACGCATTAGTGACTGTTTTCACAGCTCAAACCCATTACCTAAAGATTATAGTACATCGATAACTTCAGCATTATTCTAAGGCTCCTTTTCGGTGGACCATACTATAAGGATCCATGATTCCTCCATCGTCCAAAAGACGTGCCCAGCTTAATTTCTACCCCTAGTCTCTAGTCATACAAATTCCCAATTTTGATAACGGAAACTGTTCTAATTGCCAAAAAAAATTTGAATTTTTTCAAATGCAAATAAAAAAGTGACCTTATTCAAACTTGAAGAAACTTAAATGTAACTCCATAAATACTCAAATGAAAGATTCAACAACATTACTTTACTACAACTATCAGTTTTTTTTTATCTCCAGAGAAATATAAAAGCAAATAAGCTTACCTGAACAATACGAGAAATCCGAAGATGCCGGAGCACCGACCACCACCGGAAAAGGTCGCCGTATCAACGGCGACTGAGAGGCGCAGCGAGCAGACGTGGAAGGAAGGAAGAAACAATTCTAGAAGGAGAAGATAGACTGTTTTTCTTATCGATTGGGATTTTGGGACATTGGGCTCGACATTTGGGTTGGGCCTGTTATTGGGTCTTTACCATCGAAAATTGAAGTATAAATTATAGGAAACACATAGTATAAGTACTAAATAACATCATATTCCTTTTAGTTTTCTATTTACCAAAAATCCCTTAAAAATGATGTCTGCGGGATACATAGCGTTGTGCGCGGGATACATTAGGTTTGATACATTCCACATAGCGGGATACATAACGTTGTGCACGGGATACATTAGGTTTGATATATTTCACATAGCGGGATACATAGCGTTTGATACATTTCACATAGCGGGATACATATCGTTGTGCACGGGATACATGCGGGATGCATAGGTAAAGAAGGGATTTTTGAAATTTTTGAAATAAGTAGGGTTAAATGGATATTAAAGTAAGTAAAAGAGTGTAGTTAAGTAATTTGTCCAAAATTGAATTATCGAATCAATTCAAGTTGAAGAAATTACATAATTAGACATATTCTATTATTATATATATTGTTATTACCTATACTTATAAAATATTACGTATTTTACTACTAATTAAGAATCTTCTATCATATAGGAACTCTAAAACTAGGGGAGATGTGAGCGAGATGGGGAGGGAGGTAAGCGAGATCTGTATGTATTTTGTATGATTCATATGTATTTGAGATATCAAATAAATAGGAGAAAGCGAGGGAGATGAACGAAATTTGTTATGTATTTCATATACATGTGAATCCACTTAGATACAATATATATATATATAATAAATTACACTTAATTTTAACCTTATGTATCCCAAGATACATGTATCTGAATGTATTTAGACGCACCAATATTTAGTAAGATTCGTAATATTGCAAACTATAATGTATTTAAGTAATTAACTTCTAAACTGGTAGGATTTGTATAAGTTACATTCAAGTTTAATCTAGCATATTGAATTGAACTTTGAAAATATAATATCTATCGTCTATTTTTAATTATTGATTGTCAAATTATTGAAATTGAGCTTTAGAAATATCAAATCGAATATCGAATGTTAGATTTTGTTTTTGCCTTTTGTTTGTGATAACAATTATCATGTCATTTTTTCTATAATAATAGTAATAATAATGTACTAAGAGGATGACTGTTGGGTAACGATAATATCATATTAATGGCAAGGTTTACAAAGGAACTGACGTATTCAAGTTAGCGTCATGATTGAATAGACCCTTTTGTTTGATGGACTTAGTTAAAAATAAAATTATAATTACTATTAATTATAATTTTTAGCATAATAATAAACGTTTGATCTTGGATACAATTATAAGAAAAAACAAATAAACATAGGACAAATACCGCCAATGGTTAAAAAAGGAAAAAGAAGAACGAACAATGACAAAACTAGTACACCTTCTTCACTCATTCAATTGACCCAACCCAACCACTAACCTTTACACTTCAATTCAAAATTTCAAAAAATCAAAAATCACAAAAAATAAAATAAAAACCATCATTATGCTTTCGAAAATTACAAAATTTACTCTTACCCTTGAAATAAAAACATCACTTTTCTCCCTAAAATTCACTTGTGATATTCCGTTATATAAAGAAATATTCTTATTAGAATCCACTCGTAAAATATAAGTGGTATGACCAACATGAATAATAGTGCATTGATAAAATTATTTTTAACTTTAATTAAAAGTCTCGAATTCAATTTTTTTTACTCATATAGGGAGCACCAAAACAAGTTTTGATTTCGAGTGCTAATTAAAACTCCAATATAAATTTCGAACCCCAAATATCAAAAAAAAAAATTAAAACATAAGTGGTATGATTAGTCATCAAATTATTGACCCCATGATCATATCAATATCACATATACTATCCAAAATATTCCAAAAATCATTCATTTCATTCATTCAATTTCATCCTCCAACAAAAATGCCCTCAGTTTCAACCCTCAATTCTTCTCAATTTCTACTCAAAACCTTCTTCTTCTTCTTCTCCATATCCATTTTCTCACTGGTCAACGCTCGTTCGATAAAGTCAACGCATCATCACAGTATAGAGCTCGATGAATCTCTTACATATCTATGGCCGTTGCCGGCTCAATTCACTTCCGGTAACGATACGCTCACTGTTGATCCCAATTTGACACTTGATTTTACCGGAAATAGCGGTAGTGGTGGTGGATCAGTTGTTGTTGAAGAAGCGTTTGAGAGATATAAGAAGATTATTTTTAAGCACGGTTCTAAGTTAGCTAAATCTGGTGAATATTTTGACGTCAATAGGGTTACCGTCATTGTTCACTCCGATAACGATGAGGTAATGTTTTATGCTAATGTTGAGATTCATATTGTGTTGAATTGTGTGAAATGAATAGTCGAAAGATATGATTTTTATGGATTGAAGTTGTTTAAAAGTGTTACTTAGATTACCAATTACATGTAATTACTTCTTTTTTTTAAATGATCTTGGTGGAGGCTAGTTGCTACCTCCCACTAGTAAATACTACGGATAACTCTGTCCATCAAGTCTTGGACAAATGGGAAGAAATCATCTAGTGTTTTTGCCTTGGACGTCAGACCTCGGACAAATGAGAAATAATCAAATATGTAGTGTTTTTGCTACATATTGTGTTGAATTGCGTGAACTCTTCTCAAAAGATAAGATTTTTAATGGATTTAAGTTATATAAACTGAAACCAAATTAGAACAGTGTGTCTGGGCAGCTCACTCGCACCTCGACTAATGTCTAGTGTTTTTGCCTCTTTTGGGATTTGAACCCGAGACTTCATGGGTGTGGGGTAACTTTGTCCACCAAGGCTTCGATAAATGGGAAGAAGTCAGTAGTGTTTTTGCTACATATTGTGTTGAATTCTGTGAACTGTCTTCTCCAAAGATAGGATTTTTTTATCAGACATAAGTTATAATGTTATATAAACGAACAGTGTAGACAATTTTAAGCTGAGATAGCAGATTAATTGTTTTTAGAGTATTACCAATTAGTGCTTTATTATAGAAGTTTACGTGTGCTTATTTTATAAAGACCTGATTGTGGAAACACTTTTTATACTATGAGTGCATAGATCTTATATGTGTCTTTTTTTCTTTTTCTATTTACATTTTGAGACATGACATTTCATATGGCCTAATACCTTGATTCTGGACCTTTGATCTCATAGTTGTTGGGTTGTGTGAATGACCTTATTTTAAACGTTTTTGCTGATAGAGAGGAGACATATTTATTTATATTTGCAACAACTTGAACCAATCGATGCTTAATGTGAATGATTTTTTATGGGTTTGTTGAATTGTTTTTTTTCTCAGTTGCAACTTGGCGTTGATGAGAGCTATTCATTATTGGTGACGAAGAGCAATGAACGTTCAATTATCGGGGGAGTCTCGATTGAGGTAAAGTTAACATTGATGTGGTGGAACTTTTCTTTATTTCTTGTTCAAAGTAATTTGAGCTATAAGTTCTATTTGTGCTAAAAAATCTTTTCCTGCCCACAAACTCTCAATTGGAGAAGCTATGTTTTGTAGCATACAGTAGGATGATGTTGATGAATGTGATATAAAACTTAACCAAATAGGAAGTAGAACTAGATCAAAATCTCCATGGTAGTTAAAGAATATGTCTAATGATTAGGATGTAGAGAATGATTCGCCCCCTCTACTTAACATAAGTTGATCTCTGACGTTTCTGAAGAATCTCAAGAGCTAACAGGATATTAGTAGGTAGACATTTAAGGAGTCGGAAGAATGGAGAGAATGATTTCTAATAAAGAAGCAGAACATTTTGTAGTTATTAGTGTTTTCATCCTTAGTGAAATGTAAAACACTATGCTTTACTTAGAACTTTCTAGTATTCTTTTTCTTTCCTATCCATGTACTTTTCTTACGTAGCATGGCTTCCCTTTTAATTACATGTGGAGAACTTTCTAGTATTCTTTTTCTAGTACTCTTACTCTAGCTCCTGATAGTATATAACCTTTGCCTATCTAATCTTACTTTATCATAGTTAACTTCTCCAATCTGTACTGTTAACCCACTTATCAAGAAAAAAGAATGCAACAGAAAAGTCATGTCCTGTAATTTCTTCCCCTGCCTTTGACTGTTATGTGATGATGGTGCTAGATTGTGCATTCTTTGATTGGAGTGACTATAACTAGAAGTACATGAATAATTTTTTCGTCAACACTGCAGGCAAATTCTGTTTATGGTGCACTAAGAGGACTTGAGGTATGTATGTTAAATGAACATGGTTTATCATAGTGGACAGGGATTTTTGCCACTACGGTTTATCTTAGTGGAATTAGGGATTTATGACTGTTAATTTCATATCCTCACTGATAACAACAAGTTTACTCAAACCCTTTTATGCAGACATTGAGTCAGTTATGTAAATTTGATTACGGGGTTAAAACAGTGCAAATTCATAAGGCTCCATGGTTTATTCAAGACAAGCCCAGATTTGCATATCGTGGTCTTCTGTTAGGTAAGATCCAATCTTTTGTACTGATACAGCTAATTCTTGGGATTTAGTTGCCGTACAGTTTTCCCGTGCACTCTTATTGACTTGGTGGTCACTTTATATGTAATTCGTCATACTTCTGAAAATGAGTCAAAACATCCGGATGTTGCCTTTTTCAGAGCACTAACTGATCTACTTGTTGTATTATTCTGCAGATACATCCAGGCACTATTTGCCAATTGAAATTATCAAGCAAATTATTGAATCTATGTCCTATGCTAAACTTGTAAGTTGCTGAATCCTATTTTACTGATCCAGTTTTTGAAATGAGCAATTTCTTATTTCTGAAATTGTTGATTGGAATCAGTAGAATGTTCTCCATTGGCACATCATAGATGAAGAGTCATTTCCTCTAGAAGTGCCTTCTTACCCAAACTTGTGGAAAGGGGCATATACAAAGTGGGAACGCTACACTGTCGAGGATGCCATTGAAATTGTTGAGTAAGAATTTTCTCCCCCAACTCAGATAATATGAAGTCTTTTTGGTATGAAGGATTTCCCCCTACCTTTTTCAATAACCTTGAGCGCAGTAACTAAGTGATTTTTCCTTTTATTGCCTTTGAGTTTTAAATAAAGTCCCGAGGGTGAATCAAATACTTTGAGCATTTGCTCCATATTTCTTAGAGAAGAGAGGTGTTAACATCTTCATCTCAAGTGGCTACTTGAAAACCATATGTAGTGTTATTCTAAACAATTGGCTGTATGGTTTTAGAGGGTCCAACAATAGTGAATTACTTATATTACACTGGATCAATATTCTAGTTTTACGTGCAAATCTGACCACACCAAATAATGGATACCATTATAATACTTAAATTTGATCAAAAAGTTTATTATGAGATTTAGTTCAACACATTAACCGGATCATTTTGTACCATCTAGAGAATTGGTTAAAGCTATCAATCAATTGGGGAACTTTCAAAGAGAGTCTTCTTCTAGTGTTTCATTGAACAATTACTATGAACTTAAAGTTACAATCTTATCCTTTCATTGTCTTTGACTATATAATTTCAATATCTATGCTTCCATTCAATTAATTGTTCTGGATATTGTTAAAGTTCCAGAATAAATGATACAAAGAACTATAATATTCTTTTACGTTATCATCTGTTTCAGTTGCTTGTTCTGTTTTTGGCTTCTCGTTAGATGTTCCTATATTATAAATTGATGCTGACAGAGTTCTCCTTGTTTCTTCTCTTCATGATGTCACATCAATTGAAGCTTTGCAAAGATGAGAGGTTCGTGACATCTTTGAAGTCTATGCAAATGTTTCATCATCTCATCTAATGTTTTTTGGTTGTTGGTTAATGCAATGCATCTATACTTTTCTTGATAAGTAAAAAAAGAATGTGTAGTCCTTTTCTAATTCCAAAAGTGTTACCTACACAGGTATCAATGTTATGGCAGAAGTTGATGTTCCCGGCCATGCAGAATCATGGTAAGTGTTTAAATTAGTCTATTCCTCGTACAGTCGTACTATATTGGGTCTATTAGAAATTTACGAATCTTTGGATTTTGAATTGCTGGTAGTTTGCCTTAATTGCTCTTCACTTTTATCTGACTTAATCTCCTGCAGGTTTTAAATTAATTGCAGGTTTTAAATTAATCCCGCTAGTGTGGTACTTTTTTTGGTAAAGATACCAATGCTTAGTTAAAAAGCACAAAAAACTTTGAGAACTGTACTTTTTAGGTGATAATTGGAAATTTTTTTCATGTGTATTGAATTCTTTAGTTTTTCAGATTGGTCTTATTTGGTCACCATTCCAATCATCAAATTGGGTTTCTGAAATAAAGGAAAAGTCCTGCTTATTTTGAAGTAAAACAGAAAGAAATATGAAGCGTATGATATTTGCATGGCGGAAGTAATTGTACTTCTAATCAGAATAAAGATACCAGGGAAACACGTAGCCTCGTTTGAATCTCTGACCTCCCTCCTAACTAATAAGAGCAGAACCATTGAACAAACTTGGTTAACAAACATAGTTTATTTGTGGGGGGTGGGGGGGTAATAATGTTCCAACATTTTTGGTGTGGTGACAATGTTTTGCATAGAAAGATGTTTAAAAAAGAGAGAATGTTACAAAGAACATGAATATTTTCTTATTCATTGTAGGTCATCACTCCCTTTAGTTGTGTTATAAATTTATGTTGTTTCTCAGTTTGGTTTTATTCACTCTACAGGGGTGCAGGGTACCCTGATCTTTGGCCTTCTCCATCTTGTAAAGAGCCCTTAGATGTTTCAAAAAACTATACTTTTGATGTGATATCAGGCATCCTGGCTGGTTAGTTTCGAAGGTTTCCCTTTAAGAAGTCTACCATTTTTTCCTGGATTTATATAATTACATTTAACTTTCTTTGTGATGTAGCTAAAAAGGATATATTTTCATACTTCAATTTATCATTATCTTTTATTTAGAGATTAGAGCCTAGTTTTTAGTAAGATAATCTTATCTTTTAGTTAGAGTTTCAAGAGTTCTTACTTTGAGTTCACTGCTCTATAAATAGTGCCTTTTGCACTTTGTCTGAGACTATTGAAACACGTAAGGAATTGAGTTGATCATCAGTTTAACTTCTATACACTAACAATATAAAAAAATCGTGTCACCTAAAATTAGCTACAAGCAACTGTAGTTAACTTTTCTATAAAAAATGAGATCAGTAACCTAGAAGCTGAGACAGGTAATGTTCTAAAACATGTTAAAGTACCTGATAGCGTAAAAATTCTGGAAGTGTATGTAATTTCAATCTATATCCCTACAATTCTATCTTGCACCGTGTCTTCTTGCACCCTTCCCCTTTCTTTCCCCATCTTCAACCCTCTTATTCTTTTGTTTCGCTCTTTTTCTCTTCTCTTTCTGTCGGTCTCTTGTCCTTCTCTCTATCGCCTCTTTCTCATTTCTTGCCTTTCTCCCTTTTTTGTTTCTCGTATGACATTTCCCGCTCTCTCTCTCTCTCTCTCTCTATGTACATTGCATCCTTGCATATTTAATTCTGATAATGGACATGCCTCCCATTTACTGATTTGATCCTCTGGTCATAGTTTAGTATTGCATTATCCTCTCAAAAAGGACCATTGAACTCAAAGTTGCCGCGCATGAAGACATTATTTTTTCTCTTTCTTGTCACCACGGATGTTAAATTTCCATTATTTATTTTTTGGCAGATATGAGGAAGATTTTTCCATTTGAGCTCTTCCACTTAGGCGGTGACGAGGTCAACACAAGTTAGTACTATTTTTCTATTTTTTGCAGAAACTTCCCTACATTTTGTTGCATTTCTAATTTTAGCTAATATCATTGGACCAAGAGAATAGAAAACAATTATGATATGTCCACCAATGTCAAGTTAAGATAACTTGTTGCTTCAGAATCACAACTGTGAAGATTTTAAGCAATCGTTGGCTCTAGAAGTATACTGATTCAAGATACCAGAAAAACCAATAGCTAAAGGGCAAAGTGTCTTAGAATTGAAATATTTTGTATTTTAGTTCCCACATCTTTGATTATGCCGTTTACTCTTGTTTTTATTTTAAAAGTTAAGGGTTAAGTTACTATCTTCTTCAGCTCTTCTCTTGGATAAATCAATTGCAGAATAGATGAATTATTTATAACAGTTCTGTTTTTCTATTTAGTTTTTTTATTTGTTAAGAAGAAAAAGAAGAAGAAGAGTCCTATAGAATAGAATCCAGATATAGAAAATATACTGTACGTACTGGCAACCTATCCTTCATTTTAGAGTCCCAGCAATTTCAGTGCTGTATCATGTTATAAGTCGTGTTTACGGAGTTCTATTTCGTGGTATCCATCCATATGACTGAAAACTTTGTAATTTTTTTCTTCCATTATAGTACTGCAAATATTTCTTTCACTTTCTTCTCGGATTCTATCGAACAGTTGATAGTGATATGCTCTTATGTTGGTTGTTAAAAAAAATATTTCTCTTTTGACCATTTCTCTTTTGATGTCACTTTTTGTCATTTTCTCTTTTTCAACCAGAACTCTCGTTATATGCGTATCTTTCTGACCATGCATGCACTTACACGCCAAAAGAAAATGATCGTTGTTGGATCTTTTTTGTGGTTGAGTATTGTTCATCGAAAATAAGTACTGACTATTGTTCATTTTTGCAGCTTGTTGGACAACTACACCACACGTGAAACAATGGTAACCTCCCTCTTCTTATGTCCTTCATGTTTTTGAAGTTCCATATATATGTTGAAATTGCTCTAACTTGTTTGTCAAACCAAAAAAAGGCGCAGTTAGTATTTCAGTCATGGAAATAGATTGCACTATGCCTATAAGAACAGCGGCATCTATATATTGACTTATATCAATGAGGATGAAAATCACGAGTGATTATAGGGGATCCTATTACCAATATGGATCTTATGTTTCACACATTTATGTTACATAAACCAATTCGTGATTCAGTTAGTGCAGGATATACTTTGCATTGAGAATATGTCCCAGGTATTACTAGAAATGCTACTATCTGGTTTTTTCTTGATATCAATAAAGGGCTGTGGACGAAGTAATCATTCGTTCTGTATGTAGGCTATATATTTATGTCATTTTGTGTTTTAGATTTAGATGGATTATAACCTTTATTTTTTGCTGATAACATGCCCTGATTCATCCCTTTAATTATGTCTCCTATCTTTACTTTTTCAATGCAGTGCTGTTCATCAACTCATTCTGTTTGCAGGCTTCAAGATCATAATAGGACTGCAAAGGATGCATATCAGTATTTTGTACTCAAAGCTCAAGAAATAGCTATATCACACAACTGGACACCTGTTAACTGGTAAATTCTCTTAGAAATCACAAACAAAGTGCCCTGCTGTACTTGTATGTTCGTGTTTTTCTTCCTTTTAATCAGTTAAAATAGGGAACAGTGAAGATTAACAAAATATAGATAATATATTAAACAGATTCAAATCAGAGTGAAGATTTTGTTGGACTGTGGTTCCTTTGAACTTGCGGGGCAAGGTGTTTTCTTTTCTACGTTTCTATTTTATCTGCGACTTGGCAAAAGTATTAAAAATATGTGTTGCAAAAAAGTTAATTGGAGTACGATGTGTCTCTTGCTGTCTTATAATGCATAAAATAAAATTTTGTTTTTTGAAAAGGATACCAGTCGTTCGTTTGATTTACAAGCAAGCTTGAGCAGTTATTTTGGGTTGAAATGCAGTCATTCATTTTTTTCTAATGTATGACATGGTATATGGATTTTATTTTTGTAGGGAAGAAACCTTCAACAATTTTCCATCTAAACTTAACCCTCGGACTGTGGTGCATAACTGGTGAGGATCAATCTGACTGGATATATCTGCTCACTAATATGATGGGTTTTTCCCTTTTTAAGTATGCAACCATCTGAATATCTTATTGATATAGGTTAGTTGGTGGTGTTTGTGCAAAGGCAGTTGCAAGTGGTTTTAGATGCATTTGGAGCAATCAGGGTTATTGGTATCTCGATCACTTAGATGTCCCGTGGGAGGAAGTCTATTATGCAGAACCACTGGAAGGAATAAAGAGTATCTCTGAGCAAAATCTTGTACTTGGAGGTGAAGTATGCATGTGGGGAGAAACCGCAGATGCCTCCGATGTTCAACAAACCATATGGCCACGGGCTGCAGCTGCAGCAGGTATTCTCTTGGATATGTTGGATTGCACGACACTTTACGGCAGTTCAACTATGTTGCATATCACAAATATATCTTGTCCTCCCGACCTTAGTTATGATGGCATTTCTCAAAGGAGCGTTCAGCCAAAGTGGCAGAAGCATGACAACTTTTTTCTGAAACCAAGATATTGCCCGTTTGGACATGAATTATTTCCTTCTTTTCAAAAAATATTTCAAAACAATGTTTGGTTACACATTAGAATGATTTGTTGGCTAGTTTTTTTCCAACTTTGACCAGGTTTTCAAGTGAATTTTTCTCACTCACAACTTCAAACTCTTTTCCAAGTGAAATGCATGTCCAAACACAACCTCAACTTCCAAATTCTATTTTTCAACTTCAACTTTAAATACTGCTCCATCCGTTCCAATTTATTTGTCTTACTTTCCTTTTCAATCCGTTTCAAAAAGAATGTTTTTTACTTTTTGACAACTCTTTAATTTCAACTTTCCACATGACTTCTACGTATCTTTTGTTTAAGAGCACAAGATTCAAAGGTTCTCTTTACTTTCCTAAACTCTGTGTCAAGTCAAAACCATACAATCAGACTGAAACAGAAGGAGTACTTTTTTTAAATCCAAATATCACTCAATTCATGTCCAAACGCCTACCTTTTTTTACCCTCCCTAGGAGCTCCCACCATTTTATCCAAATGTCGAACTCACAACTTTAGGGTTGGAAGTGAGGGGTGTTTACCATCCGAGCAACTCCCTCCTGTTGCCTACTTATTTTTCATTCTGGTATTGACATCTTTGTTTTACTAGACTGGCGATGAAACAAAACTCAACCACTGCTTTCTACTAGATCTTCCACTCAGTCTTTTGCTGTCATATATTAGGTTCTCTTTCTCCTGAAGAAATTTCAAGCTTGATACTGATACTGCCTTCGTGTTTACTTTATAGAGCGGTTGTGGAGCAACAAGGAGACCACATCATCAAGAAATACTACGTCAACTGCATTACAGAGGCTGGAGTACTTCCGATGCCTCTTGACAAGGCGTGGTGTTCCAGCTGCTCCAGTTACCAATTTTTATGCTCGACGTCCTCCATTGGGGCCAGGGTCATGTTATGAACAATAACTTGTGTAGCATCATCAAGTTAGATCCGTGTGCTATAACTGGTAAGTTTGCGAAGCTCATGACCTAGTAAATCTTGTCAGCTTGACGCTGCTGTATACTCCTGGCCTTAGAAACGATTCTACGTTGAGATTGTCTGTTGTTACTCGTTCATTTTCGGGATCTTCACTGTACCATTATTGTGTTTTCTTAATGTGAGTAAGAGAAAACTGTATGATCTTGCAAGACTGGATTTGGCAATAATTTGCCTCATGTATTACATTCAAACTTGTAATCTCATATTCTTAATTCATTCCTTTTGTGTTTTAACTAAAAGACTATCTCCATAATATGTTACCATCTTATCCAAAAACTAAACAATTGGAATATAAAGGTTTATATATGTATAAAGTTCATGTGAATTCCTCTTTGTGGTTTTTCATTTTACTGGGTTCGTGAAAAGATTTGAGTTTTGAAATTCAATAAGATTGGCGATATTAAAAGAAAGGGAGTCTCAATAATTGAAGTAACAAGAAATTCTTTTGCCTTAAATCGGAATATGACATGTTGTTCCAGCTCGATACCGTCAAGAATTTTTGGGGATAAATTGATTCTAGAATTGACAATGATAGTGACTCTATGAGGGATCGTTTGGTACGTGGGATAAGACTAAACTTTCCTATTTAATTCAATTAGTAGAACATTAGTGGAGTTAAATCTGGAAAAGAATCTTGGCTAAGAGATAAATAATTTATATTATTGACTTAGTAGGTCATTGAATAAGACATTTGAATTGAATATTCCAATTCCAATTTCCCTTGTGACTTAAATCAAACACTACTCATTAGTATTCTAATGTTTACGTCAAACAAATAAATGTAAAACATGTGTATCATGTCTTATATATAATGCTTTAATCTCTTAATTATGATTAAGCGATCGACATTCTCACATTAATTCATAATATATGGTGAAATTATACGTAAATATTACATGTAAATAAATTTATTGAGATAAATGCACCATATGACTGCATCTATTATCTTTCCATTTGTATTATCTAATGTTCAAGGGCATGAGATACTGCTTCGTCAATTTTCTATAATTATATATATGGACTTTATGTTTCCTTTAATTAAGAAATAATAAATAAAATGTGTATTTTATTATAATAGTTATATTAGTTGGTGTATATAGTTTCAATAGACATGGAAAATAATTTGAGGAATGTAAATGTTAAGGGAAAAATAAGGAGAAAAATAGTTATATACTAATGTGGATAAGTAAAAAAATATAATTAATATAATGAACAAATAAAAATGAACGGAGAAAATAAATACGAAGAAGATTTTAATCACTAACCTCTTACTATATAAGGAGCAACAAAACTAATTCAAATAGAATAAATTCCTAAGCCAAATAGACATATATTTAACATCAATAAGCATAAAATTTTATTCTTTATATTATTATATATTGTCTTTTTATAAAATGTTTTTGTCAAAAATAATAATTGTCTGTTTGAAATTATTTTGGAATGGTATCATTGAAACACCTTTTAAAACCCAAAAAACCTACTCAATATTAATATCTCTACAAAAATGCCACATACACTATTGTTTACATTTATATAATCAAATAATTTTATAACAATGTCATGAATATTTTTTAATTGTTATGGCGAGATGCTATTATAGAGAACAAATCATGTGATATAATATGAAAGTCGATTCTAACGTTATGACAAAATCTTATTATAGAATATGAATGTTATAGAAAAATCTGACGATAGTCAAATAATCGATTTTTTCAATAAGCAGTTTAAAGGGGTCTTTCTTTCCCACTCAATAAATAAATTGAGTGAAAAGGAAGCACTACTTTATTGTGAAGTTTAAAGTATGACTCACATTTGCACTATTATTGCAAAAAAATTATTCTACACGATATTCACATTTATTCTTGCACTATTATTTTTAATTATATAATTATAGTGTTGGGATTAATTAATGGACGTCTCAATTAATTTTATGAAACGTTTATTATGTTTCACTAATAATAAATATTAGATAAAGTTGTCCATCTAAAGGAAGTGCAATGATATTTGCTAGTGTTACAAGATATTTGGCTTCCCTTATTTTTGAGAAAAAAGTGGCGATGGAAAATAATTTATGGTATATTTATTCACATTTGGTGTTTCTATTGAATTTATATCATTTAACCATATCAATTAGTCATAGATGTGTATAAAAGACATATTCTGAATTTATTGTATTGATATATATATACTCAATGTGAATATGATATTTATCACGATCTAATGAATAGTCAAGTTGAATAAATATTTTTTTTTATAATGAAATAATGATATCACATTTGATTTATGTGTATCTCATCAATTTTACTGGATAACTTTTATTTGAGCCAGTGAATATAAGATATATGTCTTGCATATACGTCTTTTAGCATTTAGCTAACCACAGTTAAGTGATATGCATTTTTCATTTGTTGATCTTGATATTAATTATTTAGCTAGGTGTAAATACTCGATACAAATAAGTATTTATTTATTTACACATAAACCTTTAACATTTAACCATAGTTACTTAACATGAATTTTTACCAGAGCTATCAAATTGGGCTTAGCCAATGGGGTCGGCCTGACCCAATCCGCTATTGGGGTATGGTTGTGATACAATTTTTCAAGCTCATTTAAAATTAAGGCTTATAAGCCTAATTCATATAAGCCATTGGCCCTTGAGGCATGATCGGGGTCAGCCCATGGCCAAAACTATTTATTTAAGGGTAATTTATAGAAATTTCACTAGTGTATGAGCTAATTACTTAGATGCACATTATGTTGTAATAGTTCGAATTTTATCAGATTTTGGTGTGTCCAGACACATGTATCTCGAGATACGTGGATTCAAAATTAGGTGTAATTTGTTCTAGATACTTCTATCGTCAAGATTTAAATGAAAAAAAAAAAGAGAGTCGAAGATTAAAGGAGTATTACTATTTTTACGTGGATTCCTCATAATTTAAAACAATATATAAAACCATATAATAATCACTATTAAATGCAAAAATAAATTGCGTGCAATATGTAACAGAGAATTCATTTCATACAACTAACGTGAACCCTTTAAATTCAATGATATTTAATAAACAAGGTATTGATTGTGACATTAAAAGATTGACCTTCTGTTTTTGCGATTTTATGAATTTATACGATGATTTTAAATTTATATTTTACAGTAATAATTGAGTTTATAGTAAAAATATATTAGAATAAAATTTTCTGACATAAAATTTAAATCAATCAAACTTCAAAATTATTTAATATCAAATGAGAAATTCAAAAATTAAAACTCGATTATAAAATGAGGCAGAACACATTTCAACCAAATTATAGTAAACCATAAGAACTAGTTAACTTTCACATGACCTTTGGTGGAGGTGGGTCGGGTCGAATTTGTGTTTTAAAAAGGAAAAAGAATAATTATACCCTAAAAAGGGAAACTATTTACAAGTGTCTACTCTCTTACAATCGTGTATCAAATCAAGATAAATATATTGATTGGGTCCAATTTGGATACATAATTTACCTAATCGATCAAATTTGTATAGTTTCCCGATGGGTGAATTTTAAAATTAAATAATACATATATGACAAATCATAATAAGTCACGTAACTATTTTAAATTACAAAAAGACATCCTGCTTAATCCGTTAGTTTAAGGCGTATTCTTGTGTTAAAAAAAAGTGATTGTATTATTTTAGACTAAAAGGTAAAATACGGGTATATATGAGCTATTTTTTATATGTTAGATATTTTTGACACTATAGTGAATATAAAAATAAAAAATTTACTTTTATTACTCCCTTCATTCCATTTTAGTTGTAACTTTACCCTTTTTTCATGTCTATTAAGAAAATATAATAAATATAATGTACAATTTTCTCCTTATTTATTAGATTTTTTTTTAATTTAGAATTGAGCAAATTAAAGAATACGACTTTAGTATTAAGGATATAATTGAAAATAATTTCCAACTTTAATATTGATTTTTTTAAATGCAGTTATAATAAGATAATTTTTTTGAGCTAAAGTAATGATTAAAATGAGAGAGTATTAAAATAAACGAAAAAAAGTAAAAAAAAACTATTATTAAGTTATGTGAAATTGAATAAACATGCCCCAAATTAATAGTTTGGTCTAAAAAGTCGCTACGGCTAATAATCTGATTAAAAAAATATCCTTATTTTTATTAATTGTTAAAAATATCTTTTTTTTTAAATAAATATATTTCTATTTTTATTACTATTGAAGAACCTAATTCTTGTGGTTTTTTTTTTTTTCAAATCACTTTAACTATTAAATAAATAGGTAATAATATTGTTTCTTCTTAATTTTATTTTAACACTTAAAATATAAAAACTTCATGTACTTTTCAAATTGATAATATATGCCATATATATAAGACTATAGTGAACCTGTCATTAATTTTTATTTAGATAGTGATAAAAAAATTCTAAGAAAATAAAAAATATTTTTACTGCTTATTTTTTTTGAATTGAAATAGGATAAATATTTTCTAATTAAACAAACCAGCATTAGAAAAATAATGTTTTTTAAAAAACAATTTATTTATTTGAAAAATAAATAAAGAAGACATTTTAACTCGTTAAGTAATAATGGGAGCATTTTTAGACCAAGTGGGTGACAACACATGCATTTTTAGGTCAAACTTTTAACTAAGAACATTTTTTTATTAAATTCCGCATAATTTAAGAACATTTTAACCCTTAATCATAAAATAAATATATTAAGATGCTTTTGTACTCCAATTAAATATTCATGTTATATGTTTCAAAAAATTGAATTTCAATAATCAAGTTTGTAAACCATTAACATAAGATTGCAGTGGGATGATTAGAGTTTCTTCAACCTTAATCAAAAGTCTCATGTTTGAATTCTCAAAATGAAAAAAATCCTATTAGAAGTGTTTGCCCAAAATAAGTTCTACAATGTACGAATTTAAATTAATTGAGCTTAAATATAAATGTCGAACACCATATAAAAAAAAATATTTTTTTTTTGTAACGGAAGAACCTAATTATGAAAAGGTCAACAAAACATTATATATAAACATATCTGATAAAGCGTAAAAAAGACTATTTCATTTACTGCTTCGGTCTTTTTTTTTACTTGAATTACGTTATACTAGTGACAGAGTCAAGAATGAATTCAAAACTGAATTGACTAATTTACTGAATTGAAACTCCCGTAATTAATTTCTCCTTTTTCGAGACTCATATTTGACAATTTGATTTGTTTCTTATTCTATTCAACTTTCGTGATTAATGAAATGCGTAAATCAGGCTATTTCTATTTATGAGAAGGTCATTCGAATAAATGACGAGCATATCTAATAAAATATAATGGACAATTCAGTTATTGCTCTGTTCTTAACACAGATCCTACACCCCTATATAAATGGTAGAGTCGAGAGAAGACTCTCATTCTCAAAACAGAACTGTCTATAGAGTTGAATCAAAATCTCATCAGGTAATGTTTCATTTCTTAGAGAAGCATACTAGAAATTTGATAATTTGAAGAATTATGATCAATTAGTCTAAACAAATTTTAAATACCCATATATTTTTCAATTTACTTGATTTTTAACTATTACTTTGACATTTTTACTTCACTATTTTTTTAATTTCTATAATAGATAATTGTATAAACATTTTAAATTCAGTGTTCCTCAAATATCTCAATTCAGTATTTCATTTTACGTTACTCTGCTTTTATGAGTGAACCACTTCGTCAATATTAGCTATATGCTGATCAACTCAACGTCAAAAATACATTTTTATACTGAAAAATTGATTCGTAGTTTATATAAGAAAGAAAACAATAAATAATTAAAAATATAAAAGGCGCGAAAATATAATTTTTTGTTTGGTGTGCTTTTGACAGTTAAATTCAAAGATTTTTTTTGATTTCTCACCTGATGTACCATATCCCCTTAATAGAGCCTGATTATTCTGAATTCACACTACGTAAATCCATATTTAAAGAGACTCATCAATAGAGGCCAATTATTCGTACATAAAGTTTGAACTCGAAAACTTGATCAAAGGAGGAGCAGTTCTATCCACTGCGGGTAAGAAAGAATTGTTTTGAATACCAATGTAAGTAAAATGAGATAAATAAAGAAAAAAAAGAAAAAAAGAAAAGAAAAGGCCGCTATATAGTTTTTTTTTTTTTTGCCTCTTTCTATCATTTCATTGTTTTGCTACAGTCTTTTACACCTCTCATCGTTCTTGTTTATACTCTTCACACACTTCCTTGGCAAAAATTTGTTCTTGTGAGTCTCTTTCTCAATGATGGTAACTTTTATTTATGTTCAGTAAGTTATAAATCCAAGATTTTCCCTTTTTTCTGTCTTCCTATACATAGCATAAAATGGGCGTTTTTTATTTTATTTTTTTACTGTATGGATTCATTTAGAGACTGTACACTTACTTTTAACACTTGGGGTTTTTGAATCCTTTAAAGATATGGTGTTTTCTTGAATTTTTGTGTTTTTTTGAGTGTGGGATTTTTAGATCTTGGTTAGTTACTGTTGTTTATGTGTTATGCTGCTAGGTTCTGAATCTCAGATTTGTGAAAGATTTGTTTTTTATGGGGTGGTTTTGATTGTGTAGTTATGTTGGAGTGAAGGGGGTTTAAATAGAGCAAAATGGGTATATAAAGGTGAATATAGCTGACCTGACTAGTTTTGTTGTTGAAGTTTAGTTGATTTTTTGGTAATTGGTTGTGTGGAGTCTTGAGCTGAGGGTTTATTGGAAACGACCTCTTTATCTTTGGGGTAGGAGTAAGATTTTCGTACACTCTACCCTCCTAAGAACTAGTTGATTGTTTGGTTGATATTCAGTCATTGGTTGTGTGGAGTCTTGAGCTGAGGGTTTATTGGAAAAGACCTCTTTATCTNTTTTTGGTAATTGGTTGTGTGGAGTCTTGAGCTGAGGGTTTATTGGAAACGACCTCTTTATCTTTGGGGTAGGAGTAAGGTTTTCGTACACTCTACCCTCCTAAGAACTAGTTGATTGTTTGGTTGATATTCAGTAATTGGTTGTGTGGAGTCTTGAGCTGAGGGTTCATTGGAAAAGACCTCTTTATCTTTGAGGTAGGGGTAAGGGTTGCGTACACTCTACCCTCCCAAGACTCCACTTTGGGGATGGGATGTCGTAGCGTATGTTGTTGTTGGTTGTGTGGAGTATTTTGACTTTGTTTGACTTGTTTTTTGTTCAACACTTTTGCAGGTGAAATTTGCGGAGCTTTAGTTTTGTTTAGTTCGGTTTACTTGGGGTGGGTCTGACTTGGTGTTTTTTCGTGTTAGTTTTACTGGATGTGAACTTCAAAATCAGAAATTTAAAAGTTCTTAGGGAATTTTGTATCTGAAGTTTCACTGTGGCAGTTAGAGTTTGTCCCTAGTTTTGATTGTCGGAATGCCGGGAAAGGAAGATGCGTCAGCTGGTGGAGCTGATGGTTCTCAGGAACAATGTCAACTTGCAAATGGTCGGAGAATGTACTGGCGGTCAGCATCTTGGTCGTCTTCGAGGACTTCACTGCCTCCGCTTAACCCAGATATGGAAAAAGATGGCTTGGACGCAAATGGAAGTAATAGTTCTCACGGTCGGAGGCCTTTAACTCCTAGGTCGCAACATAGTTTCAAGGCTAGGTCGTGTCTGCCACCGTTGCAGCCATTAGCAATTGCTCGTAGAAGTTTAGATGAGTGGCCGAGAGCAGGATCTGATGATATTGGAGAGTGGCCACTTCCTGCCACCCCCAGTGGGAGGGATTCACACAGCAACAGTGAGAGGCTTAAGCTGGATTTGTCAAACATACATAAAAATCCAGAGGCTAATGGTGGGCTTGTGAGAAGAGAAAAAATTGCTTTCTTCGATAAAGAGTGTTCAAAGGTGGCTGAACACATTTATCTTGGTGGGGATGCAGTGGCAAGAGATAAGGATATACTAAAACAAAATGGGATTACCCATGTTCTTAACTGTGTGGGGTTTGTATGCCCTGAGTATTTCAAGTCTGATTTCATATACCGGACTTTGTGGTTGCAGGATAGCCCGTCAGAAGATATTACTAGTATTCTCTATGATGTTTTTGACTACTTTGAAGATGTCAGGGAGCAACATGGAAAGATTTTTGTTCATTGCTGCCAAGGGGTCTCTCGGTCAACCTCGTTGGTTATTGCTTATCGTATGTGGAGAGAAGGACAAAGTTTTGATGACGCCTTTGAGTATGTAAAGGCAGCAAGGGGTATTGCGGATCCAAATATGGGTTTTGCTTGTCAGTTGTTACAATGCCAAAAAAGGGTTCATGCTTCTCCTTTGAGCCCAAGTTCATTATTAAGGTTGTACAGAGTCGCACCTCATTCACCATACGATCCTTTGCATCTCGTCCCAAAAATGTTAAATGATCCCTCACCGTCAGCATTAGATTCTAGAGGTGCGTTTATTATACATATACCTTCTTCAATATATGTTTGGATTGGTAAGAAATGTGAAGCAATCATGGAGAGAGATGCCAGAGGGGCTGTTTGCCAGATTGTTCGTTATGAGAAAGTTCAGGGCCCTGTCATAACAGTCATGGAAGGTGAGGAACCTCTGTACTTCTGGGACGCTTTCTCCAATTTCCTGCCATTGATGGACAAATTAAAGAATGGAGGGGATGTTGTTGAGTCATCAAGTAAGGTTTGTCCAGGGGAAAGAAAGGTGGATAATTACGATGTTGACTTTGAGATTTTCCAAAAAGCTACTTCAGGTGGCTTTGTTCCTCCTTTTGCGTCGTGTGAGACTGAACATGAAACCCACCTTCCAGTTAGAGAAAGTTCTTGGAGCATGCTAAGGCGAAAATTTGTATCAGGGAATATGAGGGATTTTGTCTTTTCAACAAAGTCAGGTATCTCTAGAGTCTATCCTGATTCTATGTTTATAACGAGAGACAATTGTGCAACTAAACAACTACATTCTTCTTCTATGTTGTCTTCATCGTCTTTGTGTTCACCATCACCAACTACAATATCCTTATCTTCAACATCTTCTTCATCATCAGCCTCATCTCCTTATCTCTCTCCAGACTCCATCTCGTCTGATTCAAGCATCAATTCAAAATGTCTTTCTGATTCTCCAGTAGTGTCACCTTCAGTTATCTCTTGTGCAGATTTAACTTCTTCAACTCCATCTGACTCCAGTGTGTCTGTTCTCCCTTCCAAGATTTCTCCACAGTCCATATCTAAAACTTCAAAGTATATTGATGTCACCTTCACTTCCCAGACTTCTTCACAAACAGCTCCTCCGCTGTCTAAAAAGTTTCCCCTCTCTATTGCGGAGCGGAGAGGTAGTTTGTCGAAGGGTCTCAAGCTGCCATTGCTGACTGATGATTTTGAGAGTAAAGCAGGTCATTTGAAGAGTGTTGCCAATGACCAAGGTGACATTGGCATATCAGAAGTGACAAATGAATCTTTTAATGAAGCAGCGACTGCAGCCGAGATTTTACATTCCCCACAAGAGATAATTGAGTGTAAAATGGATGAATTGCATAGTTCTTTGGATATTTTAGGCATTGGTATTCCATCTGATAAAGAACCTGCTGTTTTTAGTGGCTTTCATGAGTATTTGGAGAAAATACCATGCAATGAAAGGAGCACGGCTGTGTTAAATGGTGTTGTGGATACTGGTGGAGCATCTTGTAACCTAGTGGAACATGTTGTATATCGTTGGCCCAGCTTGGAGAAACTTGCTATTTGTAGCATTGATGATTTGGATTCTAAAGGTGCATATATTTTCATTATTCCAACTTCAGGTTCTGGAAAAGATGCAGGTAGAGCTGTGTATGTTTGGGTAGGAAGGTCTTTTATTTGTGAGATTAGCAAGATTCGGAAGGTAAGCTGCAAAGGGCTTGGTGATCCAGGGGAGATTGACTGGAAACAGGCTGCTACAGATGTTCTTCATCGAATGGTTCTGCCAAATGATACCAATATTGAGGTATATCACTATTTCATACTCTTGTACTATTGTTGCATACTTTTCTTGATCTGAGTTCTAGAGCCGCTCATATATGTTTTTTTTTAGCTGCTCATAGTATTTGATAAATGGGTTCTTCTATGTTTCAGATGTAACATTCACAAAAACAAAATGGAAAAAAAATGAAATTTAGTATGTGGCTAGAATCAGGAAATGCTCTTCATCCTTTGCCTTTGACCTTCTCTTAATTTTTAGTTAATTTAGTGCAAGTTATATTTTCTTGTGTGATGCCTGATCAGGGTTTTGGATTTTGCTGTTGTTCTGGCCCCATTGCCACACTAGTTGAATAGAGCATTTTGCCACGTTGCTAGATTCAGAGTTGAAACTGCACATTATATGCGAGGAAAAACAGAAGATGCTAATATAACATGTCTATACAATTCATTCTTCTATTTAATTAATTAAGATCAGTATCAGTTAATGGCTTTCCCGAATTGTTGGTGGCATAAGCACTCACAATGTTGCAGGATGATGTGTATTTTGCTTGGATTTTTCCAAGTGGTGCTCTACCCCTTCCTTTCTGTTCTGTTCTGTTTTCTTTCATTTGGTTTGGGGTGGTTGGGTTATTGGCTAGATTTGTGTTGTATTGTTTGATGTGTTTTATCTCAATGCTTATTCTCTCTAAACATGCGATTGATAGGTTGTGAAAGAAGATGAAGAACCTGCTGAGCTCCTAACATTTTTGAGTTCCCCAGTTAAGCTAACATGTTCAAGGACACATCAGGAATTCCAGTAGATTACCTCCTCTTTCGTACATTTTCAGCTTCCATAATTTTCCTGGGTTTTGAGTGAAGTCCACCTGACTATAATGTGTAGGTATGTATCCCAAATACTATTATAAATATATAGTACCTGCAATATCTAGCTTGGCTTGAGATGTTTGGGAAAAAATTTCTTCATGGTTGTCATTTAAAAAGAAAATTCTACACCCAAGGGTGTGGCCTAGTGGTTAATGAAGTGAGTTGTCTCAGATTCAAATTCCTCCGGAAGCAAAATCACTAGGTGATTCTTACAGTCTGTATTAAAAAAGAAGAAGAGAATTCTTTAGATTTGGATTGTGATGCTATCTTTCGATCATTCAGTTTGGGAGTTTGCTTGCATCTTTGGGTCTGAGGAGTTAAAAACAGTATGTTTTAATATGTGAACTGTAGTCTTTACACGTTTCTTTATATGATATCAGTGTGATTCTTTCTATGTTTCAACTTTCAAATGTCTAGTCTTGGGCGTGGGTGCGAGGATAGGGGGGAGGGTGTTTATTTTCCTACATTGGTTGAGAGAACTAGCTGTTGTTGTCTCCGTTATATGGTCTTGAGCACTCCTCATCTCGTGAGCGAACTTTGTGGTTGAGCAAGGCTCAAGATTGTCTGTTTACTTTACCGTCACCTTAACTGACCGGTTATTTGTGTTTCTCTCTTTTGCAGGAGGCTGCTTTTAGAAGTTGTCAGAGGTGGTTCACCTGAATGTACATGTAGTTGCTGCAACACCCGATGACCGTTAGAGGCAATTGGCCGACTTAACTTTTCATTGTACATTGGCCATGACTTAGAAAATTAGAAATTTCAAAGCCAGTTTAGGCATCAAAATAGTTCTTAAGCTATAGTTGTTTTGTCCCTTTCATTCTGTACAATGCCTTTGTGCCAATGATTATCAAAACTGCTGTTGCCTGTTGGTTCCAAACCTTTTTTAGCGTTAAGATGGCTTAATATTTTACAATTATGTTTACTCATCCTTTTCATTCTGATGCTGATATGCTTTACCTGAGCCGAGTCTCCATCAAAAACAACCTGTCTACCTTCACAAGGTAGTGGTACGGCTGCGTATACGCCACCCTTTTTAGACTTCACTCGTGGGATTACGTTGGATATGTTATTAGACTATTGTTCTATATTGTTGCAATGGGTGAATTTTGTTTGATCAATATTCTGATTAGCTATATGGTTGAATAAGTAGGGCAGCAACAATCAGTAATGACTGAATCATTCAGCATTTGATTGTGTGTTTAGGACAATATCTGTTTCAACTACAAGTAAAATGGGGGATAATTTTTGTCTAGTGGTAAGAGTGTAACGTTTGATGTGTGGGTTAAGCGCATGTCATGGTTTGAATACGCTGAGATGAAGGGTATTCGGAGGAGAGTGGAGGGAGGGATGTATTAACCACCGAAATCGAACACCATCTAGAATTTTCAGGAGATAACCAGAACAGTAATAGTACTGTTATTTTACATCTTTTTGGGACTATGATAACATGAGTCTAGCTTTAACCCTCGTCTATTTTAGGATAGAGCGTATATGTAGATCTTACCTCCATTGCACTTTGTAGGGGTGCCTGCGTAAGGTTGGCTCAAGTAGTCGAGCCTACGTCATAATTTGTTGCAGCGGGGCCTGTGTTCGCGCGCCCCTACCCAATTCAATATGCAACTGTTAAACATCTCATCAATTATAGTCTTTATGAATTACTTAAGCACATAAAATTATAGTGCTACTTAATTTGTTGTTTGGTTGGCAAGTTTGAATAACTTATTCCGAGATTAATAATTAGTACCAAAAAGTTATCCCTCTCCTTGGATGTATAGTAATTCCGGGATATCCGTAAATGACAAAGATATTCCTTCAAAACCCTTTTATACATTACTTTTCACATTTATGAAGGGTATTTTTGTAAACAAATAACTTTTTCTTAAAATTTATGCAATGCATATTATTTTTGATACAACAAACCAAACACTCGATAAAAAATAGTCTCAGCATAACTTATTCATAATAACTTGAATTCAAACCAAATGACTCCTTAGGAACTAAAGAATATAAATCTTCTAACAAAAGGAAGCCATTCAAAGTGTTAACGACTCATAATGACAGGAAAAAAATTAAATACTCTATTTTTTTGGCCTCTCTTCCCACACCGATAAGCTAGCCAGGCAGCCAAGTCTTTATATTACAATGCAGCAACATAGGTGGATACGACCTTACTTGAACAGGATCTGTTCTATAGGCTCGTACCACTGAATCCTTGATTTCTAAGGAGACAGGAAACCAAGTCTGGTGGATGAAGCATGGCCATGAGACTCGAGCGTGATTGACAGCCTCCATGGCCTTTCGGGGTCATGGTGCAGTAGATGATCGTTCTCAACCTGGTTTACCAGCTTGAGTTGGTCTCATGTCTGTCTGACAGACTCCTCAACTCTTTTTGCTGATTTCACTCATATAAATAAAAGGGCCAAGCAATTACGGAGAAACATACTTACCTGAACGAGGTCAACGAGTGATCAACAAGGCCCATGGCCTAGTTTCCCTTCATATAATCATGGCCTTTCGGGGGTCATGTGGCAGTAGATGATCGTTCTCAACCTGGTTTACCGGTTTGAGATGGTCTCATGGCTGTCTGACAGACTCCTTAACTCTTTTTGCTGATTTCACTCATATAAATAAATTGGCCAAGGTCAATTACGGAGAAACATACTTACCTGAACGAGGTCAACGAGTGATCAACAAGGCCCATGGCCTAGTTTCCCTTCATATTTTTTTTTTTTGGTTACTGGAGAACTTGAATAGAAAATGGTTTGTTTTTCTGAATTTCTGAATACCGCAAACAATTTTCTTGCTCAAGTTCTTTTTAACAAAAGAAATCTATGGTAAGAAAACTTAGGTTACCTTTTCATTCATCAATATTAGCAGACCTAAAATCCAACACAAACATGTCAATACCTAATCCAAAATTGGAAAACTAATCATTTTATTTCTTCATATTACATTGTAGCAACATTGATTAGCACAACCTTACTAAGGAGACCAGAAACCGCGACCATGGACCAATGCATGATTACACCCTCCGTGGCCTTTCAGGGGTCATGGAGCCATAGAGGATCGTTCTCGACTACCCTTCATTTTATTTCTCTCTTATTATTGACAATAACTAAGCAAACATGCATATAACATTTTATTTACACTTGAAGTTATAGGTTCTGCAGAACCCCAAACGATTTTCTTGTAATGAAGATGAGCTCTTGGTACATTGGTTATTCAGAATCTGGTTTACGCCAACTTGGAAATAACTATGGAATCGTTCAAAAATAGGCATATGCCACTATTTGCAGCGTGTGCGCATTATTCTTTAGTAAAAGGTAAAAGAATAGTTCACTCTGTGCTCACTGCGTGGCTGCTTGGAAATAGTACCTGATGCTCAAGGAGGCTATCGTCGAAATAAAATGACAGAAGGACTATCAAAAGAACAACTGCATTCACAAGGAGAATGCATTGTCTGGATGAGTATTTGTGCAAAGGTTAAACTACATAGCAAATGTGATAACTGATGGATGTTCAATAAATGGAAATTTCAATTCGAAATGAAAATTGAAAAATGATGACTTACTCCCACATCTCTAAGTGAAGAAAACAGAAGATTAATGAGGAGATACTATAAAATAGGGCTAAGTACAACAGAGAAACATACTTACCTGGACGGGGTCAATGGGCGATCAATAAGACCTATGGCCTAGGTTGGTGACCTCCATTGCACTTTGGAGGGGTGCCTTCCTAAGGTCGGCCCAAGTGGTCGAGCCTATGTCATAATTTGTTACAGCGGGGGCCTGCGTTCGCGCGGCCCCTACCAAATTCAAAATACAATTGTTTTCTTGTATCTCATTGACAAGCTTGTGATTATTGAAAAGAAGCATAAAACCAAGACCTATCATACATGATTTTCAATTGTTTTCACTAATCACAAGCAAAAGTGAATACAAACTTCAAATACAACAAATGAGATTAAAATCACACTAAGTAATAACTCTATTACTTAATTGAGCCAAAGCAATGCCTCCATTGCCCACTATATTAACTAACTCTAATTAATATAGACTTCAACTCGTAAGACACATAATTAACTCTAACTGTGTTCCTACAAACAATTAACTCTAACCGTGTTCCTACAAACAGTAACCAAGAAAACATTTGATACGTTTCTTTATAGATGAGAAACAAATCCTACAATTTCAGCACAATACAAGCATTTAAAACATCAACACTACAAGATTGCTTCTGTTCACTCTATCAGGTTCCTTGTCGTAAGATTTCTTAAAGCTTGAGTTCTTGAAAGACAAAAATCACCTTTTTTACTGAATTAGTTCCTATGTTGTTTGTTCACTTGGATATATCAATCACCAAGAAGTATTGTCCACTGAACAAACAACCTCGTCCATTCTCATTGGAGAAGTACACTGTCCTTCTCACCAACCAGCCCAACAAGGACAGCTTTACAGCTGTTCACCATATTGGACTTGGACGAGAGCTACTCTGCCTAGGACCAGGTCCCGACATTTGTGAGGATCATCATAACACTTGAAGTACTACACAAAAGAGTGTGATTAGCAGCCTCCATGGTCTTTCGGGGTCATGGAGTCGTAGATAATCGTTCTCAGCCTGATTGTTCATGCCTGAGATAGTCTAGAAGTTGTCAGACTGTCTTCACTAAAACAAAAAAACTTTTAGCGGCAATCAATATACACATTAACAAAGAATGCTAAAGCCTTTACCAACATTAGTTAAATGCCATTGGAACCAATGTTGCTATAGGCTTTAGCGACATTTACAAAGAATAATAATTGCCGCTAAAAATACATATTTAGCGGCAATTAAGCTATTGCCGTTAAATTGCCGCTAAAGACCATTTTTGGTGTAGTGCTCGACTCTATTTGCTTGGTTTCACTCACATTGAATATTCAAAACAAGTTAAGCCATATATTGCATTCTCTTGTATATGTTGTTTTGATTAATGTGTCAGAGGAGGATGTATCATGCTTGCTCTTGGTTCAGCTTGATCCAACATTTTCGACAAAAAGGTGTATATCTATCTAAAAGTTTATAAAATTGTGACAAATTTTAAACTTTGAATCCAAGATTCCATAAGTGCAATAGATTCAATGAAACAATGACAAGATTTAAGAAGTTGAAACCATCAAATTTAAACTCTAAATATGCCCCCCCTCAACGTTAAACGAATATACTACTATTGTTTAATGATGTGATCTAAAGTTTCTGATTCTTCAGGAGTAATCAGTCTAAGCACAGGTATTGCTTCTTTCAGACATTGAGGATGTTAATTACTCTTTTTGTAGACTAGCACTGGTTCCTTGGCAAATAATATCATAATCCCACACCGTCAAGTGAATAAGACAGAAGAGTAGCAAGGAGACGCTATAAACAAAGGGCCAAGGTCAATTACGGAGAAATATACTTACCTGAACGAGGTCAATGAGTGATCAACAAGGCCCATGGCCTAGTTTCCCTTTTTTTTTTTTTTTTTGGTTACAGAAGAACTTGAGTAGAAAATTATTTGTTTTTCTGAATTTCTGAATACCGCAAACAATTTTCTTGCTCAAGTTCTTTTTAACAAAAGAAATCTATGGTAAGAAAACTTAGGTTATCTTTTCATTCATCAATATTTGCAGACCTAAAATCCAACACAAAAAAATGTCGATACCTAATCCAAAATTGGAAAACTAATCATTTGATTTCTTCATATTACATTGTAGCAACATTGATTAGCACAACCTTACTAAGGAGATCAGAAACCGCAACCATGGACCAACGCATGATTACACCCTCCGTGGCCTTTCAGGGGTCATGGAGCCATAGAGCATCGTTCTCGACTACCCTTCATTTTTTTTTTCTTATATCACCGAGTAGGCAAGCAAGCATATAACATTTTTCCAACTCAATCCGCAGCTCATAAATGTTGGAGTCATCATGGAACATGTTATACTATTTTACGTCTATCGCATCAAGCTGCAGCATCTCCTGTTGGTCTTTTTGAGCATTTTAATATTTATTTATTATTAAAATAGTCTCATAATTGTGCCCTAGGCTTAATTGCATTGCAGCCTTAGTGAATGTGCAGAGAACGTTGGAAATTATGGCATTTCTTTTGTTGTCCGTTAGTGGACTTTTCTTATGCCTAATTACTCACTTTGGTTACTCACTGTGCATGTGTTTTATTACTCATTATTTGGTGGTTACAAAACGTTCAACTTGAGGTTGCCGTTAGTGGCAGAAGGTGGTCTACTATGACCACTAATTCTTTTCATTACTCCTCCATTATACCTTGTAACCTATGTAACTCCTAAGGCCATTTATCTTCACTATTTACTATCCATTATCTTCCTATCAATTGGTAGGAAGACTTCCTCAACTATAAATAGTGATAGTCTTCATTTGGTTTGGGACACACTACACACAAGAAAAATATAGAGTGAAAGAGTTAGTCAAAAAGAGAGTTCTTATTAGTTGAAGGGAGGTGTTTTTTTTGTGGAGCTTTGGACTCAACTCTTGTCCAGAGTTGTTGAGTTATATTTTGTGATTAGGCTGTTGTATCCTGGAGGGGACAAGTCAAGAAGGACTACTACTGGACCGGTGAAAACATTTGCTGCAGTGGACTTGAATCTCCTTAAAGAGAGCGAGATATCCGCGCCTCAGCCTGAAGAGATTTATCTCTTCATTTTTATTTTCAATTGTAATTTTGTATTTTTTATTATCTTGTAAGTTTTTTCACTAACATCTCCTAATACCTTGAAATATAACATTTCAAAATGTATATCTGCTGCTACATTCTTGTCAGTTTTCATTTCTTCTCAGACATACTATTGTACAACAAGATTTGTTCTATAGGCTCGTACCACTGTATCCTTGAGTTCTAAGTGACTATAGCTTATGCTATTGTCGAAATAAAATGACAGAAGCACTATCAAAAGAACAACTGCATTCTTATTTGTTATAATACAGATAACAAGGAAAATGCTTAGTCTGGATGAGCATTTGTGCAAAGGTTAAATGTGATAACTGATGGAAGTTCAATAAATTGAAAAATGATGACTTACTCCCACATTGCTAAGTGAAGAAAACAGAAGATTAATGAGGAGATGCTATAAAATAGGGTCAAGGACAACTGAGAAACATACTTACCTGGACGGGGTCAATGGGCGATCAATAAGACCTATGGCCTAGGTTGGTGACCTCCATTGCACTTTGGAGGGGTGCCTTCCTAAGGTCGGCCCAAGTGGTCGAGCCTACGTCATAATTTGTTACAGCGGGGGCCTGCGTTCGCGCGGCCCCTACCAAATTCAAAATATAACTGTTTTCTTGTAGCTCATTGACGGGCTTGTGATTATTGAAAAGAAGCATAAAACCACGACCTGTCATAATGATTTTCAACTGTTTTCACTAATCACAAGCAAAAGTGAATACAAACTTCAAATACAACAAATGGGATTAAAATCACACGAAGTAATAACTCTATTACTTAACTGAGCCAAAGCAATGCCTCGATTGCCCACTATATTAACTAACTCTAATTAATATAGTCTTTAACTCGTGAGACACACAATTAACTCTAACTTGTTCCCACAAACAGTAACCACGAAAACACTTGATACGTTTCTTTATAGATGAGAAATGAATCCTACAATTTCAGCACAATACAAGCATTTAAAACATCAACACTACAAGATTGCTTCTGTTCACTCTATCAGGTCCCTTGTTGTGAGAGTTCTTAAAGCTCGAGTTCTTGAAAGACAAAAAACACCTTTTTTACTGAATTAGTTCCTATGTTGTTCGTTCACTTGGATATATCAATCACCAAGAAGTATTGTCCACTGAACAAACAACTTCATTCATTCTCATTGGAGAAGTACACTGTCCTTCTCACCAACCAGCCTGACAAGGACAACTTTACAACTGTTCACCATATTGGACTTGGACGAGAGCTACTTTGCCTAGGACCAGGTCCCGACATTTGTGAGGATCATCATAACACTTGAAGTACTACACAAAAGAGTGTGATTAGCAGCCTCCATGGTCTTTCGGGGTCATGGAGTCATAGATAATCGTTCTCAGCCTAATTGTTCGTGCCAGAGATAGTCTAGAAGTTGTCTGACAAACTCCCTTCACTAAAGCAAAAGCAACTTTTAACAGTAATAAATGTACACATTAACAAAGAATGTTAAAACCTTGACCGGCATTAGTTAAATGTCATTGGATCCAATGTTGCTATAGGATTTAGCGACAATTACAAAGAATACTAATTACCGCTAAAAATACATATTTAGCGGCAATTAAGCTATTGCCGTTAAATTGCCGCTAAAGACCATTTTTGGTGTAGTGCTCGACTCTATTTGCTGGTTTCACTCACATTGAATCTTCAAAACAAGTTAAGCCATATATTGTATTCTCTTGTATATGCTGTTGTTTTGATTAATGTCTCAGAGGCGGATGTAGCATGCTTGCTAGGGGTTCAACTTAATCCAACATTTTCAACACAAAGTGTATATCTACCTAAAAGTTTCTAAAATTCTGACAAATTTTAAACTTTGAATCCGAAATTCCATAAGTGCAATAGATTCAACAAGATTTAAGAAGTTGAAACCATCAAAATTTAAACTCTAAATCTGTCTCTGAACGTTACACGAGTTTATTACTATTATTTAATGATGTGATCTAACGTTTTTGATTCTTCAGGAGTAATCAGTAGTATAAACTAAGCGCACGTATTACTTTTTTCGGACATTGAGGATGTTAATTACTCTTTTTTGTAGACTTGCACTGGTTCCTTGGCAAATAATATCATAATCCCACACCGTCAAGTGAATAAGACAGAAGAATAGCAAGGAGATGCTATTAAAAAAAAGCCAAGGTCAATTACAGAGAAACATACTTACCTGAACGAGGTCAATGAGTGATCAACAAGGCCCATGGCCTAGTTTCCCTTCTTATTTTTTTTGGTTACAGAAGAACTTGCGTAGAAAATGGTTTGTTTTTCTGAATCGGGTGCAAACCATCTTCTTTCGCAGGTTCCTTTTTAACAAAAAAAATCTATGGTAAGAAAACTTAGGTTTTCTTTTTCATTTATCAATATTAGCAGACCTAAAATCCAACACAAAAACATGTAAATTCCTAATCCTAAATTGGGAAGCTAATCATTGTATTTCTTTATATTACATTGTAGCAACATTGATTGGCATGATCGACCATGGGAAATAGTACCTGATGCTCAAGGAGGCATTGTATATGACAGAAGGACTATTAAAAGAACAACTGCATTCACAAGCAAAATGCATTGTGTGGATGAGTATTTGTGCAAAGGTTAAAATACATAGCAGATGTGATAACTGATGGATGTTCAATAAATTGAAATTCAATTCGAAATGCAAATTGAAAAATGATGACTTACTCCCACATCGCTAAGTGAAGAAAACAGAAGAGTAATGAGGAGATACTATAAAATAGGGCCAAGTACAACAGAGAAACATACTTACCTGGACGGGGTCAATTGGCGATCAATAAGACCCATGGCCTAGGTTGGTGACCTCCATTGCACTTTGGAGGGGTGCCTATCTAAGGTCGGCCCAAGTGGCCGAGCCTACGTCATAATTTGTTGCAGTGGGGCCCTGCGTTCGCGCGGCCCCTACCCAATTCTAAACACCACTGTTAAGCATCTCATTAATTACAGTCTTCATGAATTACTTGAGCACACATTTGTTATTCATAAGGCGGTTTACGCCAATTTGGAAATGACTATGAAATCATTCAAAATCCTGGAAGTTGTACCTTTTTTCTAGGGGGCACTCAATAGAGAGAACCCCTTCAAAAATAGGCGTAAGCCACTATTTGCAGCGTGCACATGGGTATTCTTTAGTAAAAGGCAAAAAAATTGTTCGTTCTGTGTTCACTTACGCGGCTGTACCTGATGTTCAAGGATGCTTTGTATATAGTTACAATTTTTTTTGTGACTGTAGTTTATGATATCACCTAGTTCTATTCAATAGAAATCACACTTGCAAATTAGGTAGTTTTTTGTCACATTTGTCCACTCATGAAGACAGTAATAGAATTGTATACATTTTTTTTCCCACAGCGGTAAGCTAGCATAGATGCCACGTGTTTATATGTTGTTGCAGCAACATAGATGGACATGTCCTTACTTGAACAGGATCTGTTCTGTAGGCTCGTATTTCCTTATCCTCGACTTCTAAGGAGACAGGAAACCAAGTTTGGTTGATGAATTGTGGCCATGAGGCAAGACTAGAACGTTGACATTCACCGTGTCCTTTGAGTCATGGTTTAGTAGATGATCTGTCTCAGACAGACTCCCAAACTCTTTTTGCTGATTTCAGTCACATTGGCTGTCAACAGATGAAACTCTTTTTGTTGGTTTCACTCACATTGCATCTTCAGAACAAGTTAAACCATTGTATCTTGTCCAGAGTGAAAATATACGAACTCCTTTTTCTCCTTGCAGTTTTGTGGAGACGGGAAGGGACGTGCCAGGTGGATTGTTTACATCAATCATCCCCTCGAGATTCATTCGTTTTGAAACTTTAACCAAAGAATGAACAAACAGTTTCTCTACTCATGTATTCTCTTGTATATGCTGTTGTTTCAATTAATGTGCCAGAGGCGGATGTAGCATGCTTGTTAGGGGTTCAACTTGATCCAACATTTTCGACACAAGGTGCATATCTACCTAAAATGACAAATTTTAAACTTTGAATCCGAAATTCCATTAGTGCAATAGATTCAATGAGACAATGACCAGATTTTAGAAGTTGAAACCATCAAATTTTAAACTCTACATCTGTCCCTGAACGTTATACGAATTTACTTCTATTATTTAATGATGTGATCTAACGTCTCTGATTATCAGTAGTATAAACTAAGCACATAATGCTTCTTTCGGACATTGAGGATGTTAATTACCCTTTTTTACAGACTAGCACTGCTTCCTTGGCAAATAATATCATAATCCCACACCGTCAAGTGAATGCAAGGAGACGCTATAACAAAAGGGCCAATGTCAATTATGGAGAAACATACTTACCTGAACGGGGTCAATGGGTGATCAACAAGGCCCATTGCCTAGTTTCCCTTCTTGTTTTTTTTGGTTACAGAAGAACTCGAGCAGAAAATGGTTTGGAGTCATCATGGAACATGTTAAACTATTTTACGTTTATTGCATCAGGCTGCAGCATCTCCTAATACCTTGAACTATGACAATTCAAAGTGGCCATCATTCATAAACTACATTATCTTACATATATGTTTCTCTGCTGCTACATTCTTGTCTGTCTTCATTTCTTCTCGGCCGTACTATTGTACTACAGGATCTGTTCTATAGGCTCGTACCACTTTATCCTTGAGTTCTAAGTGACTATAGTCTATGCTATCGTCGAAATAAAATGAGAGAAGCACCATCAAAAGAACAACTGCATTCTTATTTGTTATTCATTTCTTCTTATAATACAGATAACAAGGAAAATGCTTAGTCTGGATGAGCATTTGTGCAAAGGTAGAATTTGAAATGAAAATTGAAAAATGATGACTTACTCCCACATCGCTAAGTAAATAAAACAGAAGAGTAATGAGGAGATACTATAAATAAGGGCCAAGGACAACGAAGAAACATACTTACCTGGACGGGGTCAATGGGCGATCAATAAGACCTATGGCCTAGGTTGGTGACCTCCATTGCACTTTGGAGGGGTGCCTGCCTAAGGTCGGCTCAAGTAGTCGAGCCTACGTCATAATTTGTTGCAGCGGGGGCCTGCGTTCGCGCAGCCCCTGCCCAATCCAAAGTACAACTATTTTCTAGTATCTCATTTATAGGCTTGTGAATTATATTAGTACTCACATTCTCAATAATTTATATCTTTTTCAAAAAAAATAAAAGAGAAAATAAACATAAACAAATAGGTTGAAAGAATTGAATGCTTCATTTTTCTCGTACCACCTTATCCTTGAGTTCTAAGGAGACAAAAAATTAAGTCTGGTGGATGAACATGAGGTCTTGGTATACTGTTTCTTTATGAATTATTTTTTATTTTATCGTCGAAATAAAATGACAGAAAGATTATAAAAGGACACACACATTCTCATTGAACAGGAGAAAAGAGTTGTGGCCATGACAATTGACAAAAGGGGGTGATTAGCAGCCTCCATGGTCTTTCAGGGTCATGGAGTCGTAGATAATCGTTCTCAGCCTGATTTTTAGTTCCCGAGATAGTCTAGAAGTTGTTTGACAGACCCCCTTCACCACAACAAAAATAACTTTTATCGACAATAAATATACACATTTACAAAGAGTACTAGTGCTAAAGCCTTTACTGGCATTAGTTAAATGCCATGGATTCAATGTTGTTATAGGCTTTAGGGACAAAGAATACTATTTGCCGCTAAAAATATATATTTAGTGGCAAGTAAGCAATTGTTGTTAATCAATTGCCGCTAAAGATCATTTTTGGTGTAGTGCTTAACTCTATTTGCTGGTTTCACTCACATTGAATCTTTATAACAAGTTAAGCCATGTATTGTATTCTCTTGTATATGCTGTTGTTTTGATTAATGTGACAGTCAGAGGCGGATGTAGCATGCTTGCTAGGGGTGCAACTTAATCCAACATTTTCGACACAAAGTGTATATCTACCTAAAAGTTTCTAAAATTCTGACAAATTTTAAACTTTGAATCCGAAATTCCATAAGTGCAATAGATTCAACAAAATTTAAGAAGTTGAAACCATCAAAATTTAAACTCTAAATCTGTCTCTGAACGTTACATGAGTTTATTACTATTATTTAATGATGTGATCTAACGTTTTTGATTCTTCAAGAGTAATCAGTAGTATAAACTAAACAAGTATTGCTTATTTCGGTTATTGAGGATGTTAATTACTCTTTTTTACAGACTAGCACTTGTTCCTTGGCAAATAATATCATAATCCCACACCGTCAAGTGAATAACACAGAAGAGTAGCAAGGGGACGCTAAAAGGGCCAAGGTCAATTACGGAGAAACATACTTACCTGAACGAGGTCAATTGTGATCAACAAGGCCCATGGCCTAGATTCTCTTCTTGTTTTTTTTGGTTACAGAAGAACTTGAGAAGGGAATGGTTTGTTTTTCTGAATTTCTGAATCGGCTGCAAAACATTTCTTTTCTCAAGTTCCTTTTTAACAAAAAACAATCTATGGTAAGAAAACTTCTTTTCATTTATTTACACTATTTTACGTCTAACGTATCAGGCTGCAACTTCTCCTTATACCTTGAACCATGACAATTCAAAATGGTCATCATTCGTAACCTACAACTCATATTAGTCATCATTCATCTCCTTGCCATTCATTATTTCGTTATTCGTTCTTCTTATAATACAGATCACAAGGAATTAAAATGCATAGTCTGGATGAATATTTTGTACAAAGGTTAAATTTAATACATAGCAAATGTGAAAACTGATAGAAGTTCATTAAATTGAAATGAAAATTGAAAAATGATGATTTACTCCCACATCGCTGAGTGAAGAAGATAGAAGAGTAATGAGGATATACTATAAAAAAAGGCCAAGGACAACGAAGAAACATACTTACCTGGACGGGGTCAATGGGCGATCAATAAGACCTATGGCCTAGGTTGGTGACCTCCATTGCACTTTGGACGGGTGCCTGCCTAAGGTCGGCTCAAGTAGTCGAGCCTACGTCATAATTTGTTGCAGTGGGGGCCTGCGTTCGCGCGGCCCCTACCCAATTCAAATTCCAATTTTTTTGTCTAATGCTATCACCTAAACTATATAGAATACAGATCAATCATTCTTTCAGAATTGAAATCACACTAAATTAGGTATTTTTTTGTCATTGTCCACTCATGAAGACAGTGATGGAATTGTATACATTTGTTTTTTCATTTTTTCCACATCAGTAAGCTAGTTGGGCAGCCAAATGTTTATATGTTGTTGCAGCAACGTAGAAGAACACGACCTTACTTGAACAGGATCTGTTCTATAGGCTCGTACCACTGTATCCTTGACTTCTAAGGAGACAGGAAACCAAGTTTGGTGGATGAATCGTGGCCATGAGACTCGAGTGTGATGATTGTTCTTCAGGGCCTTTCGGGGTCATGGTGTGCAGTAGATGATTGTTCTCAGCCTGGTTTGCCCGGCCCTGAGATGGTCTCATGGCAGTCTGACAGACTATTCACTCTTTTTACTGGTGGGTGGCGGAGAAGGGATCGTGACATCGTAGACCTATGGCTTAGATTGATGACCTCCATTGCACTTTGGAGGGGTGCCTGCCTAAAGTCTGCCCAAGTGGTCGAGCCTACACTATAATTTGTGATAGTGGGGGCTTGCGTTCGCGCAGCCCCTAGAGCTGAAAATTGTTAAGAGACATAAAATTGTTGTCATCAGGTGCAATGTCTGAAGTTAGCCCATTAACTATCTCAATATTGTTTTGATTGAATAAATGTGATAACAGATTTTCTTTTCAACAAGACAAAAAAAATAAAATTGGTTGAGACTTATTTATTCTTATATTAAATGGTATATCATACAACAAGAACAAATTCTAATAGTTGTTTATGAGCGCGGATTCATGATTTGGACTTTATGAGTTCTAGTTTAAGATTCTACTACAACTCATTTGATTTTTATTGAGTTCTAAATTTATTTTTGTGGTTTTTTCAATATAAAGATAGATTCGAAACGCATAACATTAACACTACATCCATCCTAAACTTGTTCATGGTTATTCTGACTCTCCTTAATGAATATTCTGACTCGGCACTACTAGCACTGACAGAATCCTAAATAATCATTAAACAGGCTAGCACTAAGCTGTAAAATAAGCAAAAAGTGCTTTTCTTGGACAGCCTGTCTAAGAAGGATCACTTAGTCCCACATCACTAAGTGAAGAAGATAATGTTCTCATACTTACTTTCATGGGGTCAAGTGAAGAAGATAAAATAGTTGATTGATCTTCGTGTTGTGCTGTTCTTTTCGTAGTTTTTATTTTCTGTTAAATGGAGGTTGGAAGTTGTAAGGATATAGCACCTGAGCCTAACTCAACCCCAAAAGCTAGCTCGTGAGGAGAGGTTTATCCAAGTCCATATAAGGAGACAAAATTCCCATTCCTCTACCGATGTGGGACATCTTAACAGAGGATTGAAGATGCATTGAAGGAAAATTGAACAATGTACTTAAACTAGCCTACAATTGTTTGTTTTCTTAACTTCTTATAGTTGTGACTATTAATTAGAGAGGTCAATATGTTTGTACTCTTGAGAACAACATTGTCACTTTTTGGCTTACATGTTCTGTTTTGGTTAATACATGTATATGTATTTTATAACATTCATACAATGGGGATGGGTTAGAGAGTTTAATTGTCAGTTGAGACTAAGTTAAGGTATCGAGATATGTGCACACTTAGAGTTGCAGTGCTACTTGTCATTTTAATTTACATTTAGACATTTTAACTTGGTTTAAATTAACTTCGTAAACACCCCAATTTTGTTAATGAACATCTGAAAAAGTGTGTTTACGAGATCTAATTATATGAAGTTAAGATATCTAATCATATAATTTCAAAGTTAAGATAATAATTGTCAGTTAAAGCCATATTAGAAGGTCATGTCTTTCTATATATTATGCTTTCTAGTACTTTAATTAATTTTGACTTAAGATGCCGTTGAGAAAAAAATAATAAATAACAAATAATTACCATTAACCGTACTTGAAAGTTTTAAAAAAAATGAAAGTAACGAGTAAAAGAAAAGTTAAGTACAGTAACTTCAATTCATTTGTTCTATTCTGAATTGTTACGAAGTAAAATATGACAAATAAATTGAAAACGAGAGAATAGAAAGATAAAGTTTTTTTTTTTCAAAAGATGGGTAATCTGGGAAGCATTAGAGTGTTACTGACACAAACAAAGATTTGATTAATTTGAGTTAGAAAATGTATATTATTAATTATTCATCAAAAGAGCTAAACTAGATCTTAACAGGATGGATCACGTGATTAGATTACTTAATAAGTGATTAAAACTTAAGCATGTGATTTGCACGTGATCTCCTGCATGATCCCCACATAACATAAGATGATTTAAAGGGAATTTCCTCATCCTCATTTTATTTTCTTCAATTTTTTATTTGAATGAACAAACAAATAGAACAAAACTATGTCATCGGTTGTAGTGGAGTGATAACTGCTTCTTCGTTCTTATCAAAAGTTTCGAATTCGAGTCCCTCTAAATACACTTTTTATGATGAAATAAATATCTCAATCACCATCAACAAAAATATAAGGTGTCCAAATTATCATTAATGAAAATTCATTTCCACCCAAAAATGAAAAAAAAAACAATTTTTTTTTTTTTTTGGATTTGTAGCATTGTAATATTAGAAAAAAAGTTGGTCAACTCATGAATCTAGAGATAATATGGCAGACAGTTATTAAAATATTGCAAGAGTGACAGTTGTATACTGGCTGTGTGGTTGTGTTAGTTAGCTAGCTATTTCAATTCCCTAAGCTTCCAACTTTAATGTCATAACACAACTTGTTTCCCAAAAAAATTCATTACTACACACTTACTCATCTCAACAGACCTAAAAGTTCCAAAATCTTGAAAAACACAAAAACCCCATCTTCAAAATCACACTTCTCATTCACCTTTTTCCCAAATTTTACTTTTTTGTTCATCTTGTACACATCAGGTATGGCCTTTTTTGGCTTTGTTTCAGCTCAATTTGACAAGAAAATGAGTTTTTTCCATATGGGGTTTTTGTTTTCAGTCTTGTAATGTTGTATTTTTGAGTAAAAATGTGTTCTTGGAAAAGGGCTGTTCTTGTTTTCTGTTAGCATTGTGTGTGATTTCTCAGTTTTTGGTCATTGGATTTTGTTTCTTTTGTCCTGTTTTCTGAGCTGTATTTTTGTGTAAAAATGTGTTCTTGGAAAAGGGTTGTTCTTGATTTCTGGTAGCTTTGTGTGATTTCTCAGTTTTTGGTCATTGGATTGTGTTTCTTTTGTCCCAATTGACTGTTTCTGAGTTGTATATTTGAATAAAAATGGTTTCTTTAAAAGGGTTGTTGTTTTCTGCTAGCATTGTGTGTTTTCTCAGTTTTTCATCATTGGGTTTTGCTTCCTTTACCCCAATAGACTGTTTCTTGATTAGCTGTGGTGGAAATAAATCTATACAAGTTGAAGATGGAAGGGTTTTTGAATCTGATTTTGGGGATTCTGATGTGGTGTTGTCTACAAATTCACTTATAACTGTGTCAAATAATGAAAATGGTTTGTTTTCTGAACTTCATAATTCTGCTAGATTGTTTACTAAAAGTTCAGTGTATACTATTAGTACAAAGCAGATTGGTAGACATTGGTTAAGGTTGCATTTTTATCCTGTTAAGAATAATAAGCACAACCTAAAATCAGCTGTTTTTTCTGTTGTGGCTAATGGGATTACATTGCTTCATGAGTTTTCCTTTTCAAGATTGGGGAAAAAGGAACCTTTGTTGAAGGAATACGTAATCAAAATAGGCGGATCGAGTAGTTCGGGTGATTTAGTACTTACATTATCTCCAGTTAGTGGCTCACTTGCATTTATCAATGGGATAGAGGTGATCTCTATGCCTGAGGGTCAGTTTGATTTCAGTGTTGTCCCAATTCCGAGGGGGCCAGGTTTTGTTGTTCCGTCCTCGGTTGCTTTAGAGACAGCTTATAGAGTGAATATGGGAGGTCCAAAATTGACACCAAGAAATGACACTTTGTGGAGGATGTGGAATTCAGATCATACATTTCTTGTTAATCCTGCTAGTGCTCGGAAGGTCAGTACGGATCCGAAATCAGTCAAGTATCCAGCGGGTGAGTCGGTTGATATTGCACCGAATTGGGTGTATGCCACTGCACAAGAAATGGCAGATGCCAAAGTAATAGATCAAAAGTTCAACATTACATGGACGTTTCCAGTCGAAGATGGATTTATTTACTTCGTTAGGATGCATTTCTGTGATTTTGTTAGTCTCTCTCTTAACAATTTGATCTTCGATGTGTACATCAATAACCAAACTGCTGTGGAATCATTGGATATCTCAACAAAGACAATGGCTTTGTCAGCTGCTTACTTTGTGGATTTTGTAGTGAATATGTCAACGGGCTCGAATAAACTTTTCGTTCAAGTTGGTCCTTCTAATTTGAGGATTACTCCAGCCAATGCTATTCTAAATGGTTTGGAGATAATGAAAATGAGCAATCCCAGTAGCAGCCTCGATGGAAAATTTATCGGATATTCCAGCAATTCCGAAAGATCAAATACTAAGAGACATGTAATGCTAATAGTTTTTGCTAGCTTAGGAAGTTTAGCAGGTTTATTGCTCATTGCAGCGTCCTGTTTTCTCTGTTTCGTTTGTTTCCGTAAGCCAAAGATGGTGAAACAAAAATCTTTATCATGGTTATCTTTTCCAAATCATAGTGGAATTTCAGAAACTAAAATCTCAGCAGGTAGTTTTGCTTCAACAACACCTTCACGGACGTTGGGGCGTATCTTCGCATTCTCTGAGATTCGTGAAGCTACGAAGGACTTTGATGAGAGCTTGGTCATTGGTGTTGGTGGCTTTGGCAAAGTTTATAAAGGAGTGCTAGAAAATGGGGTAATGGTTGCTGTAAAGAGGGGAAATAGCAAGTCTCAACAAGGACTTGTCGAATTCAGGACAGAAATCGAGATGTTATCCAAGCTACGCCACAGACACCTGGTTTCTTTAATTGGCTACTGTGAGGAGCTAAATGAGATGATCCTTGTATATGAATTCATGGCAGGCGGACCGCTCAGAAAGCACTTATACGGATCAGATTTTCCTCATCTTTCTTGGAAACAAAGACTAGAAATTTGCATCGGAGCTGCGAAAGGATTGCATTATCTTCACACTGGTGCAGCTGAGTGCATCATCCACCGTGATGTCAAGACTACCAACATTTTATTGGATGAGAATCTCACAGCAAAAGTGGCTGATTTTGGTTTATCAAAATTTGGCCCCGCGTTGGATCAAACTCATGTGAGCACAGCCGTGAAGGGAAGTTTTGGTTACCTCGATCCAGAGTATTATCGTAGACAGCAACTGACAGAGAAGTCGGATGTCTATTCATTTGGAGTAGTACTCATGGAAGTCCTATGTGCACGGTCAGCAATCAATCCTTCACTCCCACGAGAACAAGTAAACATAGCTGAGTGGGCAATGCATTGGCAAAAGAAGGGACAATTGGAGCACATAATCGATCCTTATCTTGCAGGAAAAGTGAGCATTGATTCACTCAGGAAATATGGTGAAACCGCGGAGAAGTGTTTGGCTGAGTATGGTGTTGAAAGACCATCGATGGGGGACGTTCTTTGGAATCTTGAATACGTTCTTAACTTGCAAGTTGCTGCCAGACAATCTTTAGAAGATGAAAACAGCAATGCCATACCAGATATCCCTTACTCAATTCCCCGTGTTGAGTCGGGCGAGGCTGATGAAATCGACATTGTTAGCCATGGTGAATCAGATGTAACAACTTCATCTGGAGTGTTCTCTCAGATAATGAATCCAAAAGGAAGGTAAAGAAGAAGCTTGTGTTTGTGAAGAAAAAAAAAAATTGAAATTGTGGTTATAGTATTTTTTTTTTTTCATACTATAAGTAGATTTATACCTTATATTATCAATCTCAGGATGAAAATCCCTTGATGCATTTTTATGTATGGCTTTACACAGCTTACATTATGAATCAATTGTAGTAATGCTCATGTTGTAATTGTCATTTGATGTCTTCTCAAGATTCTTCAAGTTGTGTATTTTTCTTCTTCTTTCATTTCCTTTCGATGATGTTTGGGTCAGTTTGTGTGCAATTCATCTAATTTTACAAGGTACTGACAGTGACGGAGCTTCTTGTTTCTCAGGGTGTCTAACTGAACACCCTTTGTTGGAAAAAAAATCATATATACAAGTAAAATGAAACACAATGTGATTAAATAACATATTTTGGACACCCTTAACATAACAAGCTATTATAGCCTAGTGGTTTCAGACATTTCAAATGAAGCAGCACTTGCATGTTTGAATCTCACTAGTAGCAATTGTTTTTTCCATTTTTTAAAAAGAGTTTTTGTTGTGCAATTTCTGGATACCCTTCGTGAATTTTTTTTTTTTCATTCTTATTAAATAACTTATTTTGGACACTTTTATCATAACAAGCTATTATAGCCTAGATTACCCATTTAAAAAAATTGCATTTAATTATCTAATTAGTAATTTGATTTTGATTGTATATTAGACGTAGAAAAAAGCAATTTAAGACATGTTATGAAAGGCGTTATCTTCAGAGTAGTTTTTCATTCTGATTATATAATCAACACAAAAAAAATCAATTTATGAAAGGTGTTATCTTCAAAATAGAATTTCATTATGATTTTGTATAACAATCCAGAAAATATTGATTTAAGACACGTTATAAATAACGCTATCTTCCAAGTAGAGTTTTACCATAGGTCCAAATAAAAAAATGACGTCTTACTCTAAAAATACAATGAATCACTTAAAAATAAACTCTTAAATCTTTATGAGTATTTTAAGAAAAAAATACTTAACTAAAACAAATTTAAATGATTTGTTATATATATAACTAACATATTTTTTCAGGAATAGATGTGCCTTTTCATAAAAAAAAATACATGTGTATTCTTTAAAGAATTACTATATGTTAGTAAAATATTTTCAGAGAATATTGTGTCTTAGTCCAAAAAGTATATATTAAAATTTTGAATTACTTGTAAATAAATAGCAACAATTATTTCATGTCCCTACATATCATGCAATCACAAATGTGATTATTGATTACAATAAATAGAAATTTAAAGGAGATTGAAAAAATTATGCAAAAAAAACACTTGGGGGTCCACTTGGTCTACATATTTTCGAGGTTTTCTTTTTTCGGGGGAAATAAGCAATTAATATTGAGGATAAAATAATTTTTATTTTTATTTTTCTGGATATATTAAAAGTGACACGTATACTAAAATTATAAGAACACATATTTTTTTCTATTTAAATGAATATAATATTACATATATTGGCAGTATTATATATTCATTTTTATTGTATGCAATATTTTATATTGACGCGATACACACGTATACACGTACACTTTAGTATAATTGAATTGATTGTAGCGTATTACACAACACTTTTTCAATACAAACATACCTTGCATTTGACTTTAAAGCAATCTCATTTTAACACGATTTACAATATTTGTCGATACGTAAAAGTTATCTAGTGCATCAAATAGGAGGTAATATATTGGAACCATACCTGGAACAAAGCGTGTTAAGAAATACTTCTTTCTATGAGTCTTATACGTTATGAATCTATATAGTTAGAACTATGATATGAATATTTAACAGAACATGAAAAAAAAAAGTACATAAAAGTTAATTGGGTTCTGAATCAATTGGGATTTTTTTTTTATAATTTTTTTTTGTGTGTGTTAAGGATTCCATTAATATGTACACAATATTAAAATTAGAACTCAACTATTAACATATGAAGTCGTCGTTCTAAAATTAGAATTCATAAATTTAAAATTATGACTCCGCCTATAATACACCAAGTAACTCTATTTATCAAGACGGAAAAGATTGAAACAAAATTAATTTACATTTTTGTCTCCACTAGTTTTCTTTTTCTTCTTCTAGTACATCGATTAGTGTGCAAGTATTCTGGATAAAATTTTAACTTGCGATAACAAACTAGTTACTTATTATCTTTGAGATTACCCATTAATATTTATTAAAAAAACTGCATTTAATTATCTAATAAGTTATTTGTTTTTGATTGTATAATAGACACAGGAAAAATCAATTGAAAACACATTATGAAATACATTATCTTCAAAGTAATTTTCCATTCTGATTGTATAATAAACACAAAAAAAATCAATTTAAGACACATTATAAAAGACATTATCTTCAAAGTAGAATTTCATTATGATTTTGTATAATAAATACATAAAAAAAAAATTGATTTAGGAAATGTTATGAATGACGTTATCTTCCAAGTAAATTTTTATCATTGGTCCAAATAGAAAAATGACGTCTTACTCTGAAAATACAATAAATTACTTAAATAGAAATTCTAAAGAACTATTAAATCTTTCAAGTATTTAAAGTTATACTCATATTAGTATACCTTTTATATGAGTATTGAACACGTATATTTTGTGTTAATTAAATTGAGGTAACATATACGTGCAACATACATATACTAAAATTATAAAAACACAATTTTTGTTGTTTAAATGAATATAACATTACATACATTGTAACTTCTGTTGCAATATTATATACTTTATTCTTATTGTATGAAATACTTTATATTAACGTGACACACACATACAATATATGTACACTAAATTAATATAACTGAATTGATTATAGTGAATTACATAACTCTTTTTAGTATAAATACAAATATATCATTATTGATTTTTTAACAACATCATTTCAACGCGATTTATGATATTTGTCGATATATAGAAGTTAATCTTCACATTTAATAGAATGTATCAAGTTCAGATCATAGGTGCAACAAATCATAATAGGAAATACTTCTCTCTAATGAGTTTTATACGTTATAAATTTAGATAATCGAAACTTTAACATGAGTATTGTACTGAACATGAAAAAAAAAGTAAATAAAAGTTAAATCGCCTTATTAGTGTCTTTTCATTTTTTATTTCTTCAATTTTTTTCATATTTGACTGATTTAAATATTTATTCGAATGATCTTATTTTCCTATATAAAATAAGAAAAAACATTTTTCAAAATTCTCTATAACCACAACTCTAGACATGACACTCGATCCCGACCCCAACCTCGACCTCAAAAATAACTCCTAATTATAATATTTTCAAGTAAGAAAAAACATTTTTCAAAACTCTCTATAACCTCAACTCAAGACATGACACTCGATCCTGACCCCCCTGCCTCGAATGTAACTCCTAATTATAGTATTTTCGAGTCTGATATCACAATATTTTCTCAGATTATATCTAAATAAATAAATAAACCACTTATAATAAAACAAACTATATATTACTGCATGCTTCTTTAAAACCATAAACAATTTTTTTTTTTACACAATTGTCCCATTTTAGTCCCTTCCTCCTCTTTCTCTTCTGCACTCTGCTCTGAGTCACCTTGTTCTTCATTTTTTTTCTTGATTATAACTTACTAAAAACAGCACAATCTCTTAATATTCCTTCATTTAAGCATACCCATTTGGTCAAAATCTTTTCTTGGGGAGTTTACAGTTCTGTAGAGATTTTTTTTTTGTGTTTTGGTTCAGAATCAACTGGGTTTTTTGAGTTTTTTCAATGGGACCTATAAGGGGGTTAAAGAGGAAGAAGAAGGTGGAGAAAGATGTTGACCAATATACCCCTTTACTTTCTTCGTTATCTCATGTTTGTCCTTCAGATTGGTGGGTCGACTTCTCCAAAAGGATTTCTGGTAACTAAATTTTGATTCTTGATTTGTGTTTTTTTGCTTCATGTTTAATGTTTGATGCTGCATTTTTGTTGTGTTTGTTGTTGGTTGTGTTTATCGTCTTTTAGAGGAAATTTTGGGTCAGCTTTGAGTGATTTTTTTCGATAATCGTGGTGTTCGGTGCAGCTACGTATCAAATAACAGAGTTATCAGGTAACTCTGCCACCAAGGTTTGGATAGATGGAAGATATCACTTAGTGGTTTTGCCTTGAGGCTTGAATGGGTGGAAGAAATCAATTAAGGAGTCGTTTGGTAGAGTGTATAAGAATAGTAGTGTAGTGATAATGTTGAGATTACTAATGCTGTGAATTGTTATGCTGAATTGATATGTTTGGTTTGGTGTTATTAAGGGTAGTTTTGTCTTTATCCATTGTATTACTAATACCATGGTTTGTTCATGGCTAAAAATCCTACCAAACAAAAGATTGAATAATACCATGACTAATACATGTATTAGATTCTGATTCTCTAATACACAAACGGCCCCTCGTTTGATGTTGTATAGGGTGTATTAGTAATGCTGAATGATGAGATTAGTTATGCTTGAGATTATTTCTTATTCACGGTTTGGTTTGGTGTATTAAGGATAGTTATGTCTTTAATCATGCTTATCCATGCCTTAGTTATACATATGTTGATAATCCTATTAGATTCTCTAATACATCCTACCAAATGACCCCTTAGTGTTTTTGCATCCGGGATGTAAAACTGGGACCTCATAGGATACACTAGGCCAGACTCTTGGTGAAACTTTGAGTTATTTTAAATTGGTTTCTGCTCACTTCACATTTTATGAGTTTCTTTTCTTTCCTTGAACCATGAAAATGGCTAGTAGGGAAATCTCTCATTTATCTGAGAAAAAAGAAGAAATGAGGAGTGTGTTGAATTGTGTGGCTGTCTCATGTCAGGCGAAGTGATATTTTTTCTTTATTATCCAGGTTCACAACACGTCTCCTTACGTTAGAGCCTGATATTTTCTTCGGTTAAACACGTGAAAATATATGTTAGATGAGTGGTGGCAATGCAACTCGAACATAGAAAAATACAAGATTAGAGTTAATGGATTCAACCTTTAGGTTCTTACTGTTGAACCTATTACATTTTTTTCAAAATCGTTGAGACTATGGGTTCAAAGATATTGCTTTCAGTTGAAACCTTTGATTATATGTACATATACCTGTGAACTTGAACCCAAGATCTCCCTGTTGGGTGATCTTTCATCTAAAAGCTTAAAGCTATCAGAAAGGATAATTTTATCTATTTACTTGGTATACAAAAGAGTGTTGGATGTTGGCTATACTTGTTCCAATTTATTGTTTCAAAGTGTCTTGTATTTGCTACATTCTCTTACAGTTTCTCAAGTGCATGAATATTTTTTTCCATGTAGTAATAGATGCATGTGATTTTTTCGAATGGTAAAAGATGAGGGTGAAAATTTTGGTTTCTGGATCCTGAAGTTATTTGTGACACTTTGAATACTCCTAGAATGAGATTAGCCACCAAAAGGGAGGAACTTGAAGCAATGAAAAAAACTCAAAGAGCAAAGGGACAAGAGTTTATCTTTTATGATGAATAACTGATCCAAAGGATGGAAGTCAGGTTTACTTGGTTATACGAGTTTTACTTTTTCCAATGACATATTTATTAATCAACTGTAAAGATTTACATGATAGGGTGCTCAGCATGCATTATCATAGTTGAGAATCATTCACTAGTAGATGTTTGCTTTGGTCTTTTCCATTAGGTACAATTTACTAAACTCCTACTAACTTTGCATTATTCCCTTCCAATCGTTTAGCCTTCCTAAAATTTGTTGGGGATAATACAATTGCTACATTTTAGTTTATTCTCTGTTGTTATTTGCTTATTTGGCCTTTTGTAGAAAGGACTGCATCATATCCTGATACCAAATGTAGAATTATTAAGTTTGCAGCATGCCGCTCACTTGAGCAGCTCTAAGAATGCAAATAGTTCTGTTTTCCTTGAAATACTTATAGGAAATTTAGATCAAAATGAGAGAATGTACCGGCATTGTATGCAGAGTAGCTTCCCTTGTCTTGTTAGAGGAAAACGAATGAAGTACAGGTCAACTGACCAAATATCCTGCAAAGGTTGATCAAAGTTCAAATCTTCTTAACCTATCTAAGTGAGTAATAGGCTGGTAGGATTTATCTGGTGACTTTACCTTGGAACATGCATCTGACTGAAATTGAATCAGTCTTTGCTTTTTCCCTTCACCAAACCGCACTGACAGATTAATGCATAATTCTAGATTATAGCAAAGAAAAACAATTGAGGACAAAAGATCAAACTGTGTAGGTTTAGGCTTTACAAATGAGTGAAGTGAAAACTTTGAATTCATAAGCTATGCTTAGTGATAGTTTGAAGTTTTGTGCTGCTCTCTCTATTTCTATCTCCTCACGAGGAATACTAATTTGGAAGTGCTTTCTTTTGTTTTAACCCCTTTAGTTCTATGCTCTATCTCCCCTTTTAAGAGTAAAGGTCCAAAATTGCTCCTACACCATCCGAAATTGGTTAATGTTACCCTTTGTTCTACTTTAATACCCTCGCCATTAGAATATCGGCTTGTACTTACCCTTACAATTAGCGTAGCTCCGACATGGAATGACTGAACTCCATGTGTCAAGCGAAATAAGTTCAAAGGTGTGCCATGCGAAATAAGTTCAGTTTTTAAGTGGAGTAGAGTAGGAGGGATGAACCATCTTCCCCTGACTTTGGAAGGCTGCACTTGCCCTAAAGAGTTGGCTCCTGAGTCTTGACGGTTTCTGGATCATAAAAGAAACTACCCTACATTATACTTCAGGTTGGATCTTCATTAGAAGTTCAAAACAAAACGAGATTTTTTCCCAATAATGAGGTAAGATTAGAACCAGTGTTTAGCGGAGGGAAAAGTTGCTCAAGTACTGGGCAAAATTTGACCATTTTCTCTCCTATTTTTAATAATGGTGATGCAGAGCCAACTTGTGAACCCCATGATTATTACACCGAGTTTCTGCTATGTCCCACTAGTGCAGGTAAGACAACTCTGTTCATCAAGGTTTAGGCTGATGGGAAGAAATCATTAGTATTTTTTTTGTCTCTGCCGGAATTTGAACCCCAGGTTGCCCGTGATTTTCACCCACTTAATTGACTGCTAGGTCATATTGATGGATGCTATGTCTAGCTTGACTATGAGCTTCCAAGCAGGTTCCTTTTTGTTTATATGTCCTTGCTTGAGATATTTCTGCTAGACTCTGTTATTTTATTGAAGAAGCAGTAATAGTGCTTATGGTCATTGATTCTGCAACTATAGATGTTGATGAGTGAAGATATGTAACTAGGGATGGAGAAATGGAAAAGAGACAAAAGGCAGGTAACTAAAGGATGGAACAAATGCATTGATGACTTTTATTAGAAGTATAATTCATATTGGAGCTCTCATTTCATTGCCTTGAGTTTTTTCTTGAAATTGCACCCCTCTGTAAGGATTGGTTGGTTCAGCTATTGGGATGAAATTTTCGAGTGAAGACTTAGCAAATGGAGCTAATTTTACTCAGCAGTGTCTAAGACTGTTGCAGCTTAGCTTAATAGTCTTTTGGCTGTTTTAATCTAGCTTTAGGAGCTAAACTGATAAGCGGATTTGCCTTAGATAGCCGAAGAATGTATATGACCAAACATGCAAGTGTTTAGGGAGAGACTGGATAGTATACAGAAGTGCTTCAGGATATTTTGAAGTAGTGGTGAAATGAAATGATGGTTATGTATATATGTAGCTCCTAAGCTTCTGCACTTTTAGTAGATGATGTCGAACATGATTGAAGAGAATTTTCATCATTGTTGACAAGACGGTTTTGAAACAAAAGCTTGCAACTACAACCTCTTTCTTGCAAGTTCCATTTCTAGTTAGTTCTAGGTCCGAGGGATAAAGGGTCTTTTTTTTTTGTGCTTGAGATAATATTCATCAGTTAAAAAGCCTAACTTTATGTTTCAGTATATTTGCGGCCATGAGATTTGACCCTCTTTTTGTTTTTTGTTTCTCAGGGACTTCAGTAGAGGAAGGAAATTCAGTTACATTTGAATCTTTGTTCAAACTTTCAAGGAAGACATTCAACTACATTGGTTCACTTGTGAAGGATGCTATGATGTCTAAACCTACGAACATAACTGATCTCAGCGGTAAGTTCTTGTCTCTAGATGACCGAGTTGCTGTTGCTTTGAGAAGGCTGAGTTCAGGCGACTCACTATCAATTGTTGGTGAGTCTCTTGGAATACACCAGTCTACTGTCTCTCAGATAACTTGGCGATTTGTGGAAGCCATGGAAGAAAGAGGCCTTCACCATATCCATTGGCCTACAAATCAAGATGACATGAAAGACATAAAGTCGAAATTTGAGAACATCCGAGGCCTTCCCAATTGTTGTGGTGCAGTTGACACCACACATATCATGTTTTGCCTCTCTACAGCTGATCCATCAAGTAAAGTCTGGTCCGATTTGGAAAAGAATCACAGTATGATTTTGCAAGCAATCGTCGACCCTGATATGAGATTCCTAGATGTTTTAGCTGGCTGGCCTGGTAGTCTAAGTGACTCTGAGGTGCTCAAAAGCTCAAGATTCTTCGAACTCACTGAAGAAGGAAAGAGGCTAAGTGGAGAGAAATTTAACCTCTCAAACGACACAGAACTAAGAGAATACATCGTTGGTGACTCAGGTTATCCCCTTTTGCCATGGCTTCTTACTCCTTACACAGGACGTGAACTTTCTGATCACCAAGCTGATTACAACAAGCGGCATTTTGCAACAAGGAAGGTGGCACAGAGGGCTTTGGCCAGGTTGAAAGATAAATGGAAGATCATTCAAGGAGTAATGTGGAGGCCCGATAAGCAAAAGTTACCGAGGATTATTCTTGTATGCTGCTTGCTGCACAACATTCTCATCGATTTAGACGATGGAGTTCAAGATGAAGTGCCAGTTACTCATCATCATGATCCTGACTATGGGCAACAAGTTGGTGATTCTACCAATAAATCTGCTTCAATTCAAAGAGAGAAACTTGCTCTCTACTTAGCTAACAAGCTTCCACCTAATGTCCCTTAGGTTGTTCTTCTCTCAACTGAGATATGCTCAACAAATTCTTTGTAGTTCCAAAAGCTGGCAGAATAAGTGTCAGATTATGATCCATGTAGAGTTTTAAGTCAAGAAAAAGTAGACACCAACTATTAACAACTGTGAATTTTTATGATGTTAGTTATACTATCCAAAGGGAAGCTTTGCAGCAATGTTAAAGTTGTTTTCGTATAATCCATAGGTCAGGTTTGAGTCATGGAATAAGCCACTGATGCTTGAGTCAGGGTAGACTGCATATATCACACCCCCTTGGTGTGTGGCTCTATTTCGTACGTTTTATGAACGCGCAAGATGCTTTGTTTATCGGGCTGCCTTATACTGCCCAAATAAGTAGATCTTCTCTGAAAAGGAGAAAAGACATTGAAACTAGAATTTCTCACTGCTTCAATATGTGTGTTGCTTTTCTTTTCTCCAACTTGTGAAATTCAACAACATACTCAGTGTAATTTTACAAATGGGATCTGAGAAGGGTGATGTGTACACAATGTCTGATAGACATCCGACTTCTAAAATGTGGTGTGTCATTTGTATAGTTAGATCGGGAGGTGAAGATGCATTTGGTTTTTCACTAGTATCTCATAAGTTATGTTCCGCACCTTTAAAGAACTTATACCTCACTAGACATAAGTTTGATTTGTTAATCCAAGTCACACTAAATGGGCTAAGGGGCCCAAAATGTATTTTGGGCTTAGCAGGTACTTGGACTTCAACTTGGGCTGCACTGACAACGTTATTAATTTTTGTATCAAACGACCCCTTAGTGTTTTCAAAATAGTGAACTTTCAATTTGTTCGTTTTAATCTACCCCGTTACGTACTTTAAAGGAAGTGCAATTGATGGATATCTTGATTGAATAATATATTTTTTATCTTATTATATCATGTTATTTACCATTTATTTTTGGTTACCAATCAATATAGAGTAACTTACGATTACATTTCAAAGTGATTTGATTGTATATATATTTTCTGTATCTGTGCATAAAACTTAAACATTATATGTATATAGTTTCAATTGTCTAATTACATAAGTAACATGTATGTAAGACTTTATTAAATAATATTTTCGAGCTTGAACAATAAATGCATGATATATATTTGCTAACAAATCATTATCTTAATTATAATTAATAAATTGATATGATTTGATGTAAATATTTAACGCGGACAAATATTTATCAATGTATCTAAAGTGNATATTTTTTATCTTATTATATCATGTTATTTACCATTTATTTTTGGTTACCAATCAATATAGAGTAACTTACGATAACATTTTAAATGATTTGATTGTATATATATTTTCTGTATATGTGCATAAAACTTAAACATTATATGTATATAGTTTCAAATTGTCTAATTACATAAGTAACATGTATGTAAGACTTTATTAAATAATATTTTCGAGCAAGCAATAATAAATGCATGATATATATTTTCTAACAAATCCTTATGTTATCTTAATTATAATTAATAAATTGATATGATTTGATGTAAATATCGAATGCGGACAAATATTTATCAATGTATCTAAAGTGGTCAACAAAGGATATTTATATTTGTTGTCTCAATTCAACTCACTTATATGTATATCAGTTGCATTATTAGGAGAAATATGTGCACATTCTAGATTGGTTTAATTTCTCTTTCAATGTAACTACCAATTTGAAACTTTGCAATACTCTTTTAAGAAAATACTACTTTTCTAAGTTATATATATTGAGAGTGTATTTTATTTATATTATTAATATATTATAATTACATGTAGTTATCTTGAAAAACAATATGTTGATATAGATTTTGTCTAAATATAGTATATGTATCAAAAATTTATTAAATATCTATAAATATTTAACCATAAACTTAATTATTATCTTATGTTAACTTTAGATCGTTGTAATTAAATCCTAGATCCGTCTCTCAAAAGAAAATTACTCCTTTTTATTTTTAACTAAAACATAATCTTCAAAGGCATTGATCAACTACCTTCTTTTTTCCTCTTTTTGTTTGAATTACTGTAAACTAATAAGGAAAATCCATGAATATCGAATATGACTTTTTCTTCTTTTGTATAATAACTATTAAAATATAAAGTATAGCACATTTAATGTATTGACATATATATATATACACACTTGATAGTCATCGAAAAACATTGAAAAAATATGTTATGTCTTGTCATAAAAGTAGTGGTAGTTATAACTTCCCACACCACTTAGGAGCAATAGGTAGACGTAAAGTGATAATATCTAGTTCATCTGAAATATAAATTTAAAAATTAAAATTCATAAAATTTGTAATTAATAATAAATATGAATTTATAACTTTTAAAATATAATATTATTTGAAAAAAAAAAAAAAAATTAAATTTTGAATCTCTGCTAAGAGAAACTATGATTGAAGTACATTAGTCCATTAACCATTTGCTTTCAAGTCAAAGAATGTTTACCATATAACATTGAACTAAATTAACTAAAATGAGCATATAATATAATATAATATAATATAATATAATATAATATAATATAATATAATGTAATATAATATATATTCTATTATTTGTACCGTTGTACAACATGACTGNATATGAATTTATAACTTTTAAAATATAATATTATTTGAAAAAAAAAAAAAAAATTAAATTTTGAATCTCTGCTAAGAGAAACTATGATTGAAGTACATTAGTCCATTAACCATTTGCTTTCAAGTCAAAGAATCTTTACCACATAACATTGAACTAAATAAGCTAAAATGACCATATAGTATAATATAATATATATTCTATGATTTGTACAACATGACTGACTTTTTAAGATGAACATATCTTTGACTTCCAAGCTGAATATTGATGTTGTGTGTACTCCCTCCACATGCCTCTAACCAAAAAAAATATTTAATCATATTTCGTGTTTACATCGAATTATATTAATTTAGCATAATAAAGTGATAAATGAGGTAAACATTTATGAGTATGGCCCCATAACATGTGATTTCTTTAATTTCCGTCAACCTAAGTCTTGACAAAAGTGGAGTGATCAAGATTCAAACTTTATAACGACTAAATTTTAGAATCGTGATGTCAAATGCTATTAATTAATTGGGTTTAGATTTACATGATTGAGTTGGACTGAATCTGTATAGGTGTCCTAATTCATCCCCTAAGTTTTTTTAGACTAAACTATTTAATCGTTATACGAATAGCGGGATTAATTAAGAAATATATAGCCAACTAAATAGTTGAACTGTACATGTATGGTAGGTAATACGGACAACACATTTATAATGTAAGTGAAAACACCAAATATACCCTTGAACTTTAAAAATAAGTCAATTTTATTCTCAATACATTTAACTTTAAAATATTTTTAAAAAGTGAAACATGACAATTAATTTGGACCTTAGACTAAGGTGACGAGGGATGACATTTACAATACAAAAGTCATTTCTTAATTTCATTTAATTTTCACAAAAAAGTCAATAAATTATTAAATGAGGAGCATTACATTAATGTCTAAATTGAAACAATAAGTCGAGTATGTATTTTTTTCACAATTAATATTTGGCGTTGAAATAAATATACTAAGAAACTTATATTTTTTTCAGATCTTGGAGAAATTAATTTTTCGAATAAGAAAAAGATGGCAATCCTTTGAATTTTTCTTGCACATACAATTACTCCGTGTATTTTATTTTTACTTGTCATGTTTTTATTTTACACGCTTTTTAAGATTGAAAACATAAACTTCAAAAATAATTTAATTAAATTATTCTTGTTTATTTTTTGATTAATTTCAATTGAACATTATTCTTTTTTTCATCGTATTAATCTCTCTCGAAGATTCACTAATTGTCTTGTCAACGTTAAATTCAGTATCTCACTTCCTGACTAATACACATTTACTATATAGACCTACTCATTACGAATGTGATCACCAGCATCTGACTTAACAACCTTTTGCTTAGACCGACACCGATAAAGAAGGAGATCTATGAATAATATGATATAGAAGTCATGTGTGAAGGTCAACTCAGTCAGAGTGGAAGCGACAATGTAGTGCAAGCGATGGAATAGCGCTAGCTTTTCATAAAGAAGCTAGCCAGAAAGCAGGTCAGACATGCGAGCGATAGTACAAGCAAACTAACACAACTGAGGTTGAAAGCCCACAGGTCATGAACTTTTTTTCCAAAGAACAAGCAATATATATATATAATAATAGGAACAAGCATCGGTCAACTTCGTGCAAATAGCCGCGGTAATACAGAAAATGCAAGCGTTATCCGGGATATAATTATGAATATCAATTAAATCCAAAAAAAAAAAAAAAAACTTTAACATGCTTGGATCCAAGTCAGTGTCACGTAAGAATGACAAAATAAAGATATTTATTTCTTATTAATTTGTTGTTACTTAAAGAACCAAAAATACAATATAATAAAGTTGAAAAGTATAATGCTTTTATTTGACTAACTCTAGTAATTAGGATCAAATCAATGTACTAATTTCTAAGTATATGATAACTACGACTTTGACTTTGTCCTTTTTCTAAGTACACATTAAGTGACGACTTAAATTTATATAATATGCTCTTTATGTTATCATTATATTTTTTTGGTTACTGACTCTCTGTTTGGTATTCGTTTTGGATCGGATCTGATTAATTTAAATTTATATTGGAAAATTTATTTTAAAATAAATCGCTTTCTATTAAAAGTGACTTCATATTCAGAATTCGATGAAATCTCTAATTAATAATGAAAAAATATTGATGATTAATTATATTGCTGATGTTATTACTATTATTATTACTATTATTATAGTCAAATTAAGCACTTATTTATTTGATGAATAATCACACATATACGCTCTACTCATTCAAGCAAGTTGAATAATAGTATATGTAGTGTGAAAATTGAAAATGAGCAAATTCAAATTAATTTTAATGTAGTTATCTAAAAATCGAACAGAAAATAAGATTTAATAAAAATTAAATATAATAAAGTCTTCTGCATTTACTTTTTTAATATTTTGATTCTCTTAAATAAAAAATCTGATTTCATCTTTGAAAAAAGTTTATAAAGAAAATGGGTGATTGTATCATGTCTTCCACACACATATTATTATTTCTTATGTTTTTTTTTATTCTAAATTATGGATCAAGCACGTTAAATTTCATTTTGTGGGAACGAAATTTGAATCCAAAACCTTTTAAATGATTTTATATCATATTAAATCGTGTGATCTTCTTATTAAAAAACAACAACTTGAATTTAGAGATAACATACTTTTAATTAACTAATATATATATAATATAAATATAATGCGTAATGTTAATTATATTCAACATGTCGACATAATTTCTCAAAGATCCTTTAGGTAATTATATATATCCTCCTCTTTTCAAATATATGAAAAGGCACTTACAAAATAAAATAGGCATAATATATGAATTAAGAGATCAATAATCAAATCCTTTGAAATACGATTCATCTCTGAATTCTACATAAACACAAAATATTTTGTGCATCGAACAATCCTTTTAAAATTCATTTGGAAAATGTATTTAGTAACATCACTATATGTAAGGGGTGCATCCAATTTCTTACCCTTCTAGAATTATCAAAATAAGTAGAATAATATGCAAGACTTTTACATTAAAAAAAATTAAATAAATTCCAGAAAATATAATATTATATTAATCCATCTATGTACGGCAAGTACATGAATAAGTACGGACAACTACCCCAATATTTTTAAAATTATATACACAATTTAATTTTAATGCAAATTCAAAGTAAAAACAATCAAAATAATTTAATGCATGATAAGGGCCCCATAAGAGCATCATCACCAAAACTATTATTGTTAGCACGTATATGTTTACAATATTTTAATTAATATTAAATATGTACTCGATTTGCCTCAATTTATATGAAAAAGTCTGAAGTATGAGGGTCGAAAATAATATTAATTAATTTGATTATAAATTTTTTAAATTAAATTTGTATTGTGTAAATTATATATAAAAAAATTCTACAAGTTAATATTGCTAATGATTTAATAAAAGATCGATAAAATTGTAATTAAAAATAAAACTATCTAGATCCTTTAAATAATTACACTTGCACATCAATCGAAACGGATGATATTATAACAAAATTTATGAGCGGCACTAAACAATCGAAGTCAAATATATATATTATTAATATTATATGACTCACATATAATATTTATATTAAATTATATTAATTTACTATGACTAAGTCATAAATCAAAGTATAGTTTAAAAAATAATATTAATGATTTATGATTTTACTAATAAGAGTATATGTAAAGATGCATATCATGTACTGATCATTGTAAATTTGTTATCGGTAATAAATAATTTTTTATTTTCCAAAGTATAAAATTAACCACCACACACAATAATAGCTCTAAGTGTGTGTATATTGATGTGTTTATTAACTAATTAGAATTTATTAGTGTAATAAACACTTACCCACCCCCAACAGATGATTAGTGACAAGTGATAATAACTTGTCAAGTTTTAATTTTAATTAATTTTTTTCCAAAAAAGAAAAAAAAACTTAGGTGGGAAAGGACTAAAAGAATATTGTAAAAGAATGAAAATGCCACAAATTTACAAAAATATTAATGGTCAGTCACGACTCACGACCTTTATTTTATAAAAACATATATATTAGTCATACAGTTCAAATTCGTTCGTATGATTTTACTGAATATATTATTATAATAGAGATGATTGAAAATGATTGTACAATAATTAATAATTAATAATTAATAATTAATAATTGAAGTGGTTAGTGATATTTGTTATTATATATATAGGAGTGATGGTGATTGTGCAATTATATCTTAGCAAATTTTTCTACAAAATATTCAATTTTTTCATTGAAATATATTCATTCTAAATAAGAAAATTCGTTTCGTAGAAAAACGAAAGTGAATTTACATTCAAATATGTAAGAAAGAGAATATATCTTTGATTTTTATTTATTGAAAAAGAGTAACCATGCTTAAGCCAAAAACAATGTGTGTTTGAACATCATTGGTTGCTAGGTACGTAGGTCCGTCATTGCTACCAAGAGGTTACAATTTCTAGATCGTGAACTCAATTTTCGTTTAAAGAATGAAAGAGTCTCAATTATATAAATCGCAATACATAATAATGATATATAATAAGATTAAATTATTAAAAAAAGACTAGTATATATATCCATTATGTTCACATAGGGTCATCAATACATTCAATGATGGCTCACCAAATACACACTTGCAATTGCCCAAAAGACACCAATAATAATATTCAAAATACTTGAGCAAATTTTTCTATCATTTTTCACCTACTTCCATCTACATATATAGATACATATCCATTTGTTTACACACACAAAAAAAGATAATTCATTTTGATATTATCTTAATTATTATTTATTACCATAACATGAGCCTAAAGAAGCATCTTAGCTTGATGCACAAAGTATTTTATATTCACGTAGGATTTTGTTAAGGTCGCATCTGATCAAGGGGTGCATATGATGTGACCAGTCTATCATAATACAAATATTAATTATATTAATGGTTATTTTCACAACTCAAACTTGTAATCAATAAATCACATGTAAAATACTTTTACCGTTCCTACAACTTTATAGTAGATAAATAGAGAGGTGTGACATATAGATGATGCAATAATTTTTCCCATTCCAAGTCTACTTCTACAACAACTTGGACAAACTCTTTTAGAACAATTCTTGATTTTATCATTGGAATCCTAAAAGATCAATATACCTTGTTCATAGATAAATATAACAAGTTATCTGAAAAATAAGGCAAATAAAATGGTACAATATGTTAAATTACGTTGATATCTTAAAATCTTCACCACTAATGCAAAAAATTAAATATCTTATTTTCCAGATTACAAAATCTTATATTTTTTTATGAAGGTTATTTATAGATATCCTTTAGGTAATCTAATTGTACAAAAAAAATATTTATATTATGTGATAAGTTAAGCTAACCTAATTAATTCAAACAAAAGATATCTTACTTACTTACTATCCAATTTGGTCATAACAAAAGAAAGAGGCAACTAGTCATAGTCAAACTATTCAACTAATAAACCTTATAAATAATCTACCCCCATGAGATTTTCATTTTCATTCTTTCTTCTCCAATTAAACCAAAAATTTCCCTTTTCACATCTAACATATATTCAAACCCCCTACNCCCCCCCCCCACCCCCCACACACACACAAAAAATCACATTTCTCAAAACATTACATGAAATCATGGTAGTTTTACCAACAAAGAGAGAAAGAGAAGGTGAATTTAAGACCATAACAAGTATGGCGAATTACTTGATGTTGTTTTCACGTCAAGAAAATCATTTTGACACGATGGTGAACAATTCTCCTAGTCGAGTTTTTGAGTGCAAAACTTGTAATAGACAATTTTCTTCATTTCAAGCACTTGGTGGTCATCGAGCAAGTCATAAGAAGCCAAGATTAATGGGAGAATTGAATTTTCAATTGCCAATTTCTCCACCTAAACCAAAAACACATGAGTGTTCAATTTGTGGACTTGAATTTCCTATAGGACAAGCTTTGGGTGGACATATGAGAAGACATAGAGGTATATTGAATGAAAATAATAATAAGAATATTCAAGTTCATCATGTTGTGAAGAAATTAAAAAGTCCAACAGTTTTGTGTTTGGATTTGAATTTGCCACCATTGGAGAATGATCATTTAGAGTTCTTGTGATTATTGAATATTGGGTAAAATAAATCCTATCTAGATGTATAGAATTAAGTTAATTATTTCTTCTTATGGATCATGTTCTAGATAGGGGTTTATTTATGTATTTATAGGATTGTAGTGATGTTACTAAGGGTGGTCAGTTGAATATTTTTCGCTGAAAAACTATATTGTATATATAAATCAAATATTACTTTTTATTTCTCTAAGTTCTTTCTTAGAGAAACAAAATATAATGATTTTTTATTAATGAGATCGGATGATTGAGATTTTTACAACCTTAATCAAAGATGTTAAGTTCGAATCACAGGAGAACGGAAAAAATCTTGTTGAGATGGTGAAAAAAACAAAAACAAAAAAAAAAAAATATATATATATATACAACATTTTTATTTGGGATAATTAAATTAAATAAATGTATTTTTTTAAAAAAATGACAACTTAAACACCTATGACTATGACTTGTCAATTTGCTAGTACACATTCAAGTGACGACTTATTCAATTGACTATAACGTTCACTATTATTAGTCAAAGCAATTAATTATTATTTGATGAAAAATAACAAAACTTCTTCCAACTAACTTTTGGCTAAAATTTTAATAATTGAACTAAGCAACAAGTTGAATTAGTATATGTAGAGTGTGAAAACGATCGTGGAACCCATACAAGTTGATATATATAAAATTTTATGACGATGAGATTTAATTTCATGACCTCCTGTAATAATAACGTACTAATACATAAGTGTGTACATGATACATCTTGCCATTATTTTTTATGAGGTAAGAAAAATTATTTCTAATAGAAGCTTGTGATCACTTGCTTGCATAATAATAATAATACTCTCAGTTGAATTAAAAATAAATAAAAATAAAAAATAATATATATATATATATATATATGCACACTAAGGGGTGGATCTACGTTAATCAAACGGTGGCACAGAACATCACTTTGTCTAGAAAATTTTACTAAACATGTATATTAATCTTATATATGCAAAAATTCATGATGTATAGAAAGAAAGTAAAATCAATTAGCATTGAGCGTTGCTTGACATGTAGGTTAAACACATGATTTATTCTCGAGGTTTGAGGTTCGAATCCACGATCTTTTGTGATCTAAAATCAAACTAAACTGATGGATCAACGTCATGATCTCTTGTCTATATATATCATAATTAATATTTATTTCTCTCTTCTAGAAATATATCGATATTGCTTTTGAAAATCTATATCGCACATTACAAAAATAATTTATAAAATAAGGACGAGTTGCTTGAAAATATTAATTTATATTTAGTTACATCACTACACGCAAGGGGTGGCATCATAATATAGTTGACAAGCAGCCTAATAGCTGTATAATTAACAATTTATAATTTAAAATTACAATACTAATTAAATTATATATCAATGTACCTAGCCAATAAAGCTGGCTCCATTCAATCCAATATTAATTAAACCTTCTAGTATTATAAAAAATATAATTAGAATAATATTATATATGAGCAACTCTTCCATTTAAGATAATAAACTCCATAAATAAAATATTATAAGAATTCATATTTGTACGAATAAGTACTAACTAGTACAGATGTAGACCTGCATATTTTTAATTTCATATTTGGGAGATTTTGATATGAAGCTTAAGTAAGTAATTAGGAAGACGAAAGAAAGAAAAGGCAATGTCGTGGATCATGGTGATGCTATATGTATAACTCTCCAACTAATTACGGAGGATCTTATATAAAGTTTTTTCAAAAAAATCGATATGAAGCCATATTACCAAAATATTCATAGGCTAACACATACGAAAAATTAAGAAAATCGCCTAATTCCTATCAAATGGCCCCTAAATTCCAAAAAATAATGTGGATCATGGTCAGACTATACATACTGCTCCCCCAACTCATTACAGAGAGTCTCATCAAGTTTGTTTTCAAAGAAAACGGCTGGAAGTCATATCACTAAAGTATTCATTAGCTAGCACACACGGAAAATTGAGAAAATCGCTTAATTTCTGTGAATTGGCTCCTAAATGCCTAAAAATACCTCAAAAATGGAGAGATTGTACGTACTTCTTCCCCAACTCCCTATAGAGGGTTTCATAAAGGTTTCCCAAAAAGATCGATCCGAAGTCACATCACCAAAATATTTATGGATCAACACACACAAAAAACTGAGAAAACTGTCTAATTAATGTAAATTGGCTCCTAAATGCTGTAAAAATTGTGAGACTATATGTACAGCTCCCCCAACTCCCTGCAAAGGGTTTAGTAGAGGTTTCACAAAATAAAAATGACTGAAATCTATATAACCAAAATATTCAGGGCTAACACACACAAAACTGGAAAAAAAAACCGCCTAATTCTTGTAAATTGGCCCCTAAATGTTGTAAAAGTGTGAGATTGTACTTACATCTCCCCCAACTCCCTACGGAGGGGATCCGTAAAAGTTTAGCAAAAAATCAACCGAAAGTCATAACATCAAAATATTCATGGGCTAGCACACAAAAAAATGAGAAAGTCTCTTAATTCCTGTAAATTGACTCCTAAATGTTCAAAAATGCCTTAAAAATGGCGAGATGTACGTACTGCTCCCCCCAACTCCCTATAGAGGGTTCCCTAAAGGTTTCGCATAAAATCGACCGGAAGTCATATCACCAAAATATTCATGGGCTAACACACACGAAAAATTGCGAAAACCTCCTAATTCCTATAAATTGACCCCTAAATGCCCAAAAATGCCTCAAAATTGTGAGATTGTACTTATCTCTCCCCCAACTCCTTACATAGGGTTCCGTAAAGGTTTCGCAAAAAATCGATTGGAAGCTATATCACCATAATATTCATGGGCTAACACACACAAAAAATTGAGAAAATCGTCTAATTCGTTTAAATTGACCCCTAAATGCCCAAAAACACTGTAAAAATTGTGAGATTGTATGTACTACTCCCCCAACTCCCTACAGAGGGGTTCCATAAAGGTTTTACAAAAAAAATCGATCGAAAACCATATTATCAAATTATTCCTGAACTAGCACACACAAAAAATTAAAAACAAAAAAACTAATTCATGTAAAATTGGCATCTAAATTCTCAAAAAAAATATTATAAAAATAATGAGAGTGTACATACTACTATCCAGATCGTTACGGTTAGTCCTATAATGATTTTGCAAAAATGTTTTGCAATTACTCCCAGTTACTTTGTTTTAATAGAATATACCTAATTTATTCCACAAAACAATGTTGCCTATTTCGTCATTACCAAAAAAAAAAATTAAAAAAGTCAACTAATCTTAGTCAAACTAACCAACTATATTATGACCATATTATAAACAATATAAATAACCTACCTCCATGAGATCCTCAATTTATATTCTTATATAATTCAACCAAAACCATTTATAACAACTCTCCATTTCACACCAAATAAAAAAATAAACAAACTTATAATTATTTGAACTTATAATATATAGACGCTTAGTTTTTTTGTTTTTTCTTTTAAATTTTACTTTTATTTGCTGTTTCATTTTTATTTCTTTTAATTATGGATCTTTACTAGATAGAGATTTAATTATTCGTTTATACGATTCATACATATTCATATAATTTATGATCGTATACATTGTACGTATTTACGTATAAATATATTTTAGTTTTCGAATTTTCAGATCATAATTCCATCATAATAACTATTTATTATAGCAAATAACATAACTCTGTAGTAATGAAAGAATTTTGATTTAGTTTAGCTCATTTATGAATTTATATATATGTAATTATCATTTCTAATTAAGTCAAGTGATACCTAAAATTGATGTTGACAATTTTATTAGTTTGTGATTATTGATACAATACCGTTGGAATTTAAATGTCTCAATGATCAACCACCGGCCTATCAAACGACAATAATATACTCGGTGTAATTTCATTAATGGAGTTTAAGGAGGTAGGTAGGAATAGTGTGTACGAAGACCTTATTCCTACTTTTATGGAGTAGAGAGATTGTTAATTTTGATCGATAGACTCTCGATTCAAGAAAAATATTTCAAAACAGTTTGAAAAATACAAAATGAAAGCTCGGATAAAAATACCCAAAAATAAAAAGAAGAAAAAATATTGACAAAAAAAATCAATATTGTAAGGTTTCTTTGAAACACGATTTGACTTTTATACAAGAGTCTTATAAAATACGAATCTTAATTAGTCGGACCAAAAAATATTCTATGATCACATGTGAAGTGGATAATTTTCTTGCTCATTTAAGACTCAAATATTAATAATGTCATCAAATAATAAGCATAAATCACGGGTCAAATTAATATAATTAAGTCCAAACCAAAAAAAGGGGTTGTTAGCATATACACTTTGCCTAAATGTTCACACATGCATGATCATCATCTAAATAAAAATCAAATCTACATTTTAATTTTTATATTATCGTTAAATAAAATTATTTCTACTTGAATAGTACTCTTTTTTTCGAGCTGAGATGGATAAGGTTTATGTATGTTATTGATCTACCCTCTCTGAATTTTTCTTGTGGAATTATACTGACCGATATGTTATTATTATTGTTGTTACTTGTTAAATTAACTTTAGTATTTGGGAAGGAAATAGATATATATGATCTAAAATTATCAACGAAAAAAATGATACAAAAAAGCATAATGTAAAACAATCATCAAGTATATATTAATTACACTAAATAGGGTACTATATATTACATCTACAAGGGCTAAGGTCCTATATCCCTTATATAAACGAACAAATAAATCCATATCTAGTACAAAATACATAAGAAGAAAATAGAATAGAAAAAAAAACTAATAATCAAACGTCTAGATGTCTAGATGGGATTTTGATATATGTGCAATATATATCCATATGAATCCAGAATCTAGAATCAGTGAGTTCAGAATTTGTGTAAATGATGAATTGATAATTTGAACTCATAGAACCTGTCCTAGATTCGTGATCTGGTCCAATATTATTCATTGATCACAAAAAGCAATCAACTATAGTATTTGCCTTCTTCAACTTGAACTCTAAATCATTTTCCAATGGTGTCAAGTTCAAATCCAAACACAAAACTCTTGGATTATTTGATGATTTCTTCACAACATCATGATGAGGAACTTGAATATTATTATTACTACTATTATTAGATTCATTCAACATACCTCTATGCCTTCTCATATGTCCACCTAAAGCTTGTCCTATAGGAAATTCAAGTCCACAAATTGAACACTCATGTGTTTTTGGCTTAGGTGGTGAAGTTGGCAAATGAAAATTCAATTCTCCCATTAATCTTGGCTTCTTATGACTTGCTCGATGACCACCAAGTGCTTGAAACGAAGGAAATTGTCTATTGCAAGTCTTGCACTCAAAAACTCGAGAAGGAGAATTGTTCACCATCGTATTAAAATGATTTTCTTGACGTGAAAACAACATCAAGTAATTCGCCACGGTTGTTATATCAAATTCTCCTTCTCTTTCTCTTTTCATTGGTAGAACCACCATAATTGTATGCAATTTTGAGAATTTTTTTAATTTTTTTGGTGTGAATGGTTTTTTTTTTGGTAAGAGGAAGAAAAGATTATGAAATATTTTTAGGTTTTTGTGGTGGAAGGTTATTTATTTATAAAGATTTTTAGTTGGATAGTTTGACTAGTATTAGTTGACTTTTTTGTTATGACGAAATTGGGCATGTTGATTTCTTGTGGGATAAGTAAGTTAGATTTATTCTCTTTCTCATTAGAAAAAAAAAATGATACCGGGGTTTATTGCTATGATTGATTAACTTTTTTTTTTTTGGCTTAGGGTGTGTTTGGTATGTTAAGGAGGGTTTTCGATTTTTTCATGTTTGGTCAGTCAGCAAGATAACGTTTTTGGAAAATATTTTGTCAATTGTGTAGGATAGGTGGAAGGTGGTAATGCACAATGATCAGTTCCGAAAGAACACTATTTCGTCTAAGAATACTTAACTGTACGTCACATTTGTTTTACAAATATCGAGCAAATGACTTACTTGTTAAAATTAGGAAAACAAGTATATCGTTAGTGAAATTCTGTGTTGATTGTCTCTCCCACTCATGTTACTTATTGTTACCCGGCTTGCCTTCCCATCTGCTCATTCAAGAGGTGAATCCATGATTTAATTTTTATAGTCTCAACCTCTAAGATTCTTAGCGTTGAACGTTTGAATCTCTTATATTTTAAAAGTTATAGATTCATACTTAGTACTATTCGATGCAAAATTATTTATGAATTTTTACACATAATGTACATTTTGTGTTAAAAGTAATGAGTTCAGATGAATCTGTTATCATCTGTTTGTGTTCGCCTACGCGCCCATCCCCACTCCCCTCGACCCCTTTCCTACTTCCGCCACCCCACTGCTACCCTTATCACTCGATCTCCACCCCTAACCCACCTATCCGGTTATAATCGTATTTGCTAAAATTATATAGAAATATTTTTGTTGATTTATCGAACATCAGAAAATAAGTAAGAAACTAAAAGTATTTTCCAATGTGCCAAACACACCCTTAATTCAAAAAAAGGAACTTAAATTAGTGGTATTTAATTAGGAACTTAATAAAGTGAGATGTCATGGAGCACGTAAGCATGACATATTAATTAGGAAATATTAATACTAGATATACTACAAGTCTAATACTTGCAAAGTTGACTATAGTGAACCAGCATTTTAATTCTTAATAAATATCTTTATGTAAATTCTTGGCAATTTCATTTTTTCTAGAAATTCTATTAGTCCAATTCACACTTTTGTTTCTTTAATTCGAAAGAATTAAAATGTAAGTTGAACAACTATTTATCTTTGTTTTCTTATTTTCTTACTCGGTATTTGATATCCGTATAGAAATCTAATTAAATCTGAATTCAAGTCAAAATATATCATATTGAGGTTAAAGCTCTATATTTAATAAGGTTCGAACTCAAAATGTTTAATTAAGAATAAAGAGTATTTACGACTTTATCAGAGTAAAAATAGGTCACGCCCACAGATATTTGATGTAGTTTAATATACTCCATAGATATTTGATGTATCAAAAAAAAAAAAGATTATGTAAGATCTAAAAACATATTATCAATTAGTAATTAATTAATTGACTGAAAATGTGTGTGCTAATCGCGTTTAACATTCGTATGTACCATGTCTTCATTACTATATAGTACTATATAATATTTAATTGTTCACACTACATCATAACTTCTATATATTTTATTTTTTGTGTAATATCTTATGCATTCTGATTAGGGTTTAATTATTAGTCGGTATCATACTGAAGTCTGACTAAATTTGGATTTGTGTCGGGAAGTCTCACATTAGGGATAAAATATTTTCCAACAAAGGCGATTTCATAGCTAGGGAGATTCGAACCTATGACCTCTAGTTAAAGATAAATGAGTATTTATCAGTTAGCACTCCACTACAACGTTTTTGGCAAATAGTGGTTATTTAGATGCTTATTTTGTATAGTTAGGTTTTTTCCCCTTATTAATATTACTTGTTGTTTTCTTTGCTATTATTCTTTTATGTACAAACTACTCCCTACAAACCCCACTCATGAAATTACACTGAAATTATTTTTATTGTTATTTTAGTTTTCGAAAATAAAATAAAATAATTCAAGTTGTATTTGCATTAGGAAACTACCAAGAACCTTCGTATATGAATAAAAAAATACGTAACAAAATGGATAACCTTATTCATGAGGTGTACGTGAGTAAATGAAAGTCAGACAAATACTTTATAGTAAAAATAAAATAAAATTGGACTTATCTAAATATCTAGAAGGTTGTTGATTAGTTCATGTACTTGTTCGTACAACTTGAATTTTAAAATCATCAGTTGACAAAAAGTACAAAAATATTGTTGTAGGTTTAGTTGGGACAGAGATATTTATATATATCAAAAGATTGAATCTAATAATAAAACAAGTAGCTAAATGTATTTTAAATATATTAATTATACATAGTTTTAAAAAAAATAGATATTAAGTAAATTTCTAATCATGCTTCGAATACTCCTCTTTTGAGCCAAGAATTAATTTATCAGAAATAGTTTTTCTATTCCATAAAATTAAGGGTAAAATAAATGTATATCCTACACTTTTCAGAACCTACTTATAGGATTACATTATATTTATTGTTGTTGTCATTGAATTGATTAACATAAATATAAGGTTATGTTAAATTCAGTAGCTTAATTTCTCTCTAACTTTGTCGATATATATTACGTACAAAAGGTCTAATTTACCCTTGAATTATGTAAAACAGTTCAAATATACAAAAATTTGAACTTTTGAGAACTCTTATTTAATTTGTTTTCTACAATTTTTTCTCAAATATATTTCTCCAATTTTTATTTTGGAAATTGTCAAAACTCCTTTTAGTACAAGTGTGGATAAGGATATATATCTTTGAAAGAAGTATCCCACCATAGTAAATTGTTTGAAAACACTTACTTGTTAGATCTTTCAACTACATATATGTCTTCATACGAATTTAAATAATATATATTATTGATATAAAAAATAAATTAAAAATTTTCAGATGAAGTACCTAAAGAATATCTATTTATAGTCTTTATAAAATATGAAATTTGTAATTTTAAAAATACATGCTACTTGTTATTATATAATTTAAACCTTTTAAAATTATTATATTATTGCTTAGTGAGAAATATTATTGTCTACGTTCCAAAATATCATTTTCAATTAGTTAACTAAATATATTGTTTCAACTTGCTTCACTAGTAACTAATTTTTAGCCATACATTTGTTGAATTATTAGTTGGTTTGTCTTATCATTCAAATAGGGTAGGTCTTCTTGACTAATTAATACTGACCATAACGTCTAGACTTAACTTTGTTGATAAAGTCCTCCCTCAAGTAACGTACGGCAAGATTTTTCGTAAATAGATAGTAATATAATTTATATAGACATGTATCCACATCTTAATTAATATTAAAATATTGTCTTTTAAACATACGTTAGGTTAAAATGATCGATCTACACTATTAATGTATATAAGCAGTGGCGAATCCAGGATTTTTGCTCTGAGGGTTCAAAGTATAAAGAAGAAGTTCAGGTAGTACTGCAAGTGCGTGGTGAGCATAGTTGCCCCTCGGCATGCTCTTTGTACAAGAACTATTTCATTGGTTCATAAAAGTAAAGACTAAACTAATCAAAGATATCGATGACAAAGATACATTAATAAGAATTTTAGCGGATCGATTGTATTACCTAAATTAATTATCAAAACGAGTGAAAATTAAATGATGAAAAAGGGAGCGAGAGTAATATAAGGTAAATCCATATATGATTAATTTCTAAAAATGACATGTCAGTTTCATAGACTTGCTTAGTTGTTTTTTAAGCTTAGATGACAAATTGATTTGATCCCAAGTGGAGTATTTAGTCAATTTTTTTTTTTGTATTTTTCAACTTTATTATGTTTTGTTGGTTGTTAAAGAAGCAACTTTGAGATGATCTTTATTAGCTATTCCTACGTAACACTGACCTGGATACAAATTAAAATTTTTTCTATAATTCATCCTTTAGCAAAATACTATTTTTATTTTTATTTTTTTGGTCTTTGGAAAGTACCAAGAGACCCAAAAAAATAAAGTACACTATGAAAAATACGATGACTTATCTTTCAATCGAGGGTCTATAGTAAACAGACTCTATTTTCATAAGGTAGGATAAGAATAAGATTACGTACACTCCGGTGACTTCAATTTTTCTGGACCTTGTAGAATTCTACTAGTCATGTTGTTATTTTATTTCTCATGATAATAGCAAGGTTAACTTATAATGTTATATATTTACTTTGTTTTTATCAACATGGATTGTGGTGGGATGGTTGAGATTTTCGTTTGTTCTTCACTAGTGGTCAAATCATGTTGGGATCAAAGTGTTGCCCTTATAAATGAACTCTGCAATGCATAAATCAAAATTTAGTCAACCTCAATTAATACGAATATCGAATATCAGGTGAAAAATAGAAAAAATGACTTTTTTTTAAGCTTTATCTATGATTAGAGGTATTACTTTAATTTCTTGATCATTAAAGTCAATACTCTAGCTTTGTTACTTTTGTAAAATAATAATATGCTATGTATAATATTGATCATTAAAGTCAATACTCTAGCTTTGTTACTTTTGTAAAATAATAATATGCTATGTATAATATTGAACAAAACTTTTTTATAAATGTAAAGAACTTAATAAACAATTAAAACAAAATACCCTCTAATCCATTATGCTTATATAATATCATCATCTCTACTAAAGCCTTTCATGCCTATGCTATTGAGGGACTCAAATTGGATTAGAAGAGCATTTGGGCTATATATATGTGTGTGATAGAGGCCCAATGAGTAAAAACTGTTGGTTTATGAATTGGATGGGGTCGCGCGAACGCAGGCCCCACTACCACAAATTATGACATAAGCTCGATCAATTGGATCGACCTTAGACAGGCACCCCTCCAAAGTGCAATGAGGGTCACCAACCTAGGCCATAGGTCGTATTGATCTCCCATTGACCCCGTTCAGATAAGTATATTTTACTATTGTTCTTGACCTTTTTTTATAGTATATCCTCATTACTCTTCTATCTTCTTCTCTTAACAATGTGGGACTATGTCATCATTTAATTGAACCTAACATTTATAAGAGGTGACGAGTCTATCAAACAACCACGAGACCATCTCAAATCCAGGGAACCAGACAAAAAACGATAATCTATGGCACATTGGTACTATGACACAAAGACCATGGTCTACTCTGATGACCACAGTTCATTTACCAGACTTGGGTTCATGTCTCCTTAATTATAACTCAAGGTTACAATAGTACGAGCCTAGCAGCCAATGATACATTCAGATTCAACTAAATCTCATATGGAACCAGTTGATTAAGTATATAATAGCTTAAGATGGATAATCATACATTAATAGCTTTGTGTCTATTAATTATTGTGCAAAATGGGTAAATGGAGAAGGTAGATATTTAAATGCCTCAATTATTATCATATTTATTACTAATGGTTAATGAGTGGTTTGAGTTTGATAGTTTTATTTGAACTGAGGGTCTAATCAAGTGGATTCGTGTGGAATTCAGCTAAATGTAAATGTTTCATTGGCTTTTAGGCTGCCAATAAACCATTCAATTTCAGCTGGATCCCATACGGAACCAATTGATTAGGCATATTTTCTTTGTTGTCATTTGGTCGTTCTTTATAGCATCTCCTTGATTCTCTTATGTCTTATTCACTTGACGATGTGAGACTATAGAGTAAATATATTGGAGACTGCATTTTTAATATACACTATCGAAATTTTAAGATAGATAATCATACATTAATAACTTTATGCTATCATTGTGCAAAATGAGTAAATGGAGAAGGAAGAGTTTCCAATACCTCAATTATTGTCATATTTATTACTACTTAGAGGTTTGAGTTTGATATACTTATTTGAACTGAGGGTCTATTATAATCAAATGGATTCGTGTGGGTCTCCAGTTAAATCTAAATGTTTCATTGGTTGCTAGGCTTGTAGGGAATCGTTTCCTATAGAATCAACTGTAATATTAGGTCTAGCTGCCAATGAAACATTCAGTTTCAACTGAATCCCATATGGAACCAACATCTCTGCCTGATTAGATTTACTTTACTTGAGCTTAGGTTATATCGAAAATAACATTTCTGCCTCCTCAAACTAAGGTTAAGGCAGCGTACACATTATCCTCTCCACACCTCAATTGTGAGATTATGTTGAATATGTTATTGTTGTGTATATATTATTGTATACATGTATTGGAATTGGAAGCAATGTATTTCCCCTATGTTTAGTGAATATTGCAAAGAGATTTTGGAAGAAAAAATGCACACAACCCAGAAAGTCGGTTGTATGAGGTAGGGTGGACATGGTATTTATATATAAAAAATACTGAATATCGTATCAAAGTATATAATTAGGGAAAATGCATAAGTACCCCCAGCCTATGCCCAAAATTCCTGAGACAGACCTAACATTTACTAAGGTCTTATTACCCCCCTCCCTCCCCCTTACTTATTTTATATATAATTTTCTACCCCTTTTCGTCTACGTGGCACTATCTTGTGGGCACAGCGCGTGTTGACAATTTTTCCAAGGATAGTGCCGTGTAGGCCGAAAAGGGGTAGAAAATTATATACTCTCTCTGTCCCATTTTATGTGGCACCATTTCCTTTTTAGTCAGTCCCAAAAAAAATGTCACATTTCCTTATATGGTAAGTATTTAAAGGTACAATTCATTTTTTATCCTTGTTGGTCCTACTTAATCTTAAAATAATACTCCAATACATTTATGAGGAGAGAGAAAAGTCTTCATTTATTTCTTAAACTCCGTGCCCGATCAAATGTTGTCACATAAAATGAGACGGAGGGAGTATAAAATAAGTTCGAGGGGGTAATAGGATCTTAGTAAAGATTAGGTGTGTCTCAGGATTTTGGGCATAGGCTGGGGTACTTATGCATTTCCCCTATATAATTACATAAATAATTTATATTATACTATTATAATACTAACTAATATATAACCTAATATTAGTACAAAACAAAATGTTTTTGTTTTTAGAACAAGTGTTCAAAGGTACTTTTTTATCTATATCCAAATACCACAGAAATATTTAAAAACTATTTTAGCTAAAAAAAAACACCTAAAATAAGTTAATCCAAACAAGCTCTTTGACTACTCTATCCGACTAGCTCTTTGACTACTCTATCCGACTATCTCAATTAAAATGTATATTGTTGTATAATGATTAACAAAGGAAGTACTTATACTTTCTTTTGAATATATATTTCTCTATGTGTGTAAGGTGTTAGATGACACAATTGAGACATTTTTTTGAAAAACCAACATAATTTTCTATTAAAAATATATATAAGCCAACGTTGAACAAGCTATGGTCACCAATTTACCATATCGCAAAATACAAAACTAGAGGTAACAAGGATAAGTCTGAGTGAGTTGTATTGTTGATCAAAATTGTAACCAACTGAAATATGTATACGTATGAAAGCATCAGTTTAAACTGTGTAACTGACTGAAAACTAGCACAAACAAAAAGGCCTTATTTTTCCAAAAAGCAAATTAAAACTCACACTGGCTATACCAGGCACAGAGAATAGCTTAACATTTCTATCGTCGCGTCATTTTTGGAGGCCAGTGCTATGGGTACATCAACGGTTCAAGCTTCAGAATTGATTAATTGGATCCTGTTGCAGCGCTTTCTGGACAAGCTCGGTCTGTTCTTTCACGTGAACCTGGAAGAAACCAGTGGCTGTGGCAGCAGAAGGAGCACGACCAACATACTTGATATCATCCATGTTACCTCTGCCTAGTGATTTCATGGCAGTAGAAAGGCGTGGTGCAATGTAATTGAATGCGCCCATGTTCATTGGCTCTTCTTGGCACCAAACTATCTCTGCATCTGAAAATATGAAAGTTTGAATTCGTTATCACATGACAATCGGTTTGTCTACCTCTATGCAGAAGTCCTGGTTAGATGTATGCATGCAATCATTCAGGGATGCTTATGCAAATGCAATTTCGGGATAAATATACATAAAGGCGGATTTTCATTTGATTTAACGAGTAAAGGTAAGCCAAATGTTTCAGAGCACATACTTGGATATCGCTTCAATTCACGCTGGATAAGGTCATATGGGAAAGGACAAAGTTGTTCCACCCGACAGATAGCAATGTCTTTCCCATCAGCTTTAGCTCTTTCTTCGTCAAGCTCATAATAGACCTGCATTACAGGCATGAAAGAATAATTTTAACTCTGCTAACTTGAGTGAGTAAAAGAAAAGTGTTATTCATGTATTCATTATCCTAGTGACAAAGAAACGTGTTATATTGCATCTAAAGATGTTTGTATCTGCATGGTGAGAAAGGAGAACACTACAGCATGTCATCATCAAAAGAAAAGTTTTTAACTCATCGTATGTATCAGTAATGTGTTTATAATTGCATGTCAAAAACTTAGGAAGAACATGATCATGAAAATGAGATTATCAAAAGAAAGAGTATGCTACACACCTTTCCTGAGCAAAGGACCAGCCGTCTGATACCCTCTTCAAGATCCGAGTGCTCCTTCTGATCTTTTATCAGACGCTTGAACCTGGTACCTTGTTTGTCAAAACCTGGATGACCTTGGACATCGTCGAACTCGGATAGATTTGACTTGCAGCTCTTGTGACGAAGCAAGTTCTTTGGGGCCATCACAATGAGAGGCTTACGGAAATCTCTGTGAATCTGAGAAGCAGTTACACATGAGAAAACAAAGAAGCAGAAAAGTTCAAAAATTTAAACAAGCTTGCAGTTGCACTTACTTGACGCCGCAAAACATGGAAATAATTTGCTGGAGTTGTTACATTCACCACCTGCCAATTACATTCCTGAATCTGCTTCCGTAGTGTAGGTTCCATCTCCGGGATAACAAATGGGTTGTCATCACTCATCTGTCATGGGAAAGCATCTCGTTAAATTGAGCAAAATACAAAGGTGATTTACTTTGTTGAAGCAATCAGAGGAACACAGCTCATAAACCTAAAAGTAGAAGATGCAGGACTCTAAAGGAAGACGGAACATTACAAGAACCTTTGGGAAACTGTTTGAAGTATTCACTACGCTGTAGTACATGAATTGGACATTACATTATAAAATTTTGTATCGTATCTTTTAACCAGGCCCATATCAATATTCACTTCACTGTACTACATAAATTGGGCCTTATATTCTATTTTAACCTAGCACTGAGTAGCACACTTCTAAGCACAATTTCATTCATAAAATTTCACATGGTTCCAACCTCTTGTATCTTATATTTTCTTTCAACCATGTCATATCATATTCATATTCATGACTATCCAATGCTCCTTAGCCAGAATGCAAAGTGAAAGTTCCTAACTGTCAGAAAGTTCTGCTTTCTACTAGAGAGAAGAACAGCTAATGCACCTGGAGGAAACGTTCCAAACGTCCACTTGAATGCTCAGGGCCCTGACCATCATAACCATGTGGCAAAAGCACAACCAATCCAGTCTGGCGCAACCATTTCGCTTCTCCACTGCTCACAAACTGGTCAAATATTACTTGAGCTCCATTAGCAAAATCACCAAATTGAGCTTCCCAAATTACCAACGAATTTGGATTTTCCATTGAATAACCCAATTCAAATCCCAAAACACCAAACTCTGAAAGGGAGCTGCACAGAAATACAAGAGCAAACAGAGTTATATGTTGATCTTAAGGCTCTTATATTAGATAAATAGATATTGTTAATAAATAACTATATTCCGCAGAAAAAAACATCCACTCCAAAAACATAATAACTCTTCAAGACTTGCTCAACAGACTTATTGAAACTTAATCATACTCTTGAAACCAACACAAGGAACGTAAGACCGACATGAGTGACTAGCTCAGAAAGAAACACATTTCTGTTGATTTGGTAAACGAAGGAGATAAGTGTGCTCCTAAAATGGAGCTGGATATCAAATGTGAACTTTTGAGTAGATTGATCAAGTTCTTCAAAAGAAAAGTCATGAATCAAGTTAAGCATATTCTGACAGGCAATTAGAAGTGAATTTACTCAGCCAACAGACTATTTGCCACAGCAACTAGCATCATTCAGCAGAGATCAAACGGAAACTGAATATCCCAACGAATAGAAAAAATACGCATGGAAAGCTGGCATACATAAAGGCGAAACACATCAAGAATGCAACCTCATAAACTGGATTACAAATAAAACAGCTATTAGAATATACCTGTTGCTCACAGTGAACATCTCTTCATTTTGGTTCATCATAACATGATCAAGAGGACAGTACTGTGCCCCTGTCTCCTGATCATGAATAACAGAATGTCTGTGACTGAAAGTACCTCTCTCAACATCCTGACCACTCAACCTAACATGATTACCTTCCACAAGCAATGTTGCAAAAGCAAGTGCTTCTCCAACAGCCCAGTCGACACCCTCCCCTGTCTCAATCATCTTTCGACGGTCATCAAAAACCCTTTTTAATGCTCTGTGAGGCTTAAAACCATCTGGAAACGTAGTGATTGCTTTCCCGACATTCGTCAAAATCTCAGGTTTGACACTGCAGAATAGCACCTATCTTGAGTCACATGGTTCAAGCTTAAAAATAAACCATTTAAGTTCAAAGCATACCCGGTGTTTCGAACACGTGAAAGCTGTGAAGGAGACTTAAAACCAGACCAAAAAGCAGAAAGCCAGTCTCTTTTTTGAGGCACATAGTCTTTACTAGCAATGAACTCTTCATTAAGGATTCTATTGATCTTATTATGTATCTTTTCCACATCATCTTTTGCCACCTGACCGGAATTTAGGAGTTTGTTTTGATAGATCTCCAATGAAGAAGGATGATTTCTGATGATCTATTGCAAGACATAGAACGATAAAGATATCAGTGTTTTCATACAGAATATATGAAGATCCCCAATGCCAGTGGGAATATAAATGAATTTCTATCGCACTAGGTCACAATTTGCAGTAGGAAGGTGAACAGAGTGACTTGTGCCCCGAATCTAAAACTCTAAATATAGTAATAGTTATCTATAAAGCACATACACTTAAATTGAACTAACCTTGTACATTTTAGGCTGGGTGAAGGATGGTTCATCAATTTCATTGTGTCCAAATCGACGATAACAGACAATATCAACCACAACATCAGCATGGAATTTCTGGCGCCATTCTGCAGCAAGTTCACACACATGAGCAACAGCCTCAACATCATCACCATTGACATGGAAAATTGGAATATCCAAAGCCTTTGCAACGTCAGTACAGTACTGAGATGATCTTCCAGCCGTTGGATCAGTAGTGAACGCCACTTGATTATTCACCACAATGTGAATGGTCCCTCCGGTTGTGTAATTCGGAAGAGCACTCAGATGCAATGTCTCATAGACAACACCTTGGCCTGCAAAGCTACCATCACCATGGAGCAAAATACCCATGCTCTTTGTTCTATTCTCGTCATTCGTATAATATTGCTTTGCTCTAGTTTTTCCAATAACAACTGGATCCACAGCTTCCAAGTGACTTGGATTTGCAACCAAAGATAGATGAATTCTTTTCCCACCCCTAGTAGGCCGATCATAAGAAGTTCCCAAGTGATACTTGACATCACCAGTTCCGACATAACCAGCATCATCCCCAGGTTTTATACCACCGCTAAACTCGCTGAAGATCTGCTTTAGTGGCTTTCGAACAACGTTACCCAAAACATTTAATCTTCCTCTATGTGGCATCCCAATAACTATGCTCTCAACTCCAAGATCTGCTGCCCTGTCAAACATCTCCTTCATGCCAGGAATCAAGGTTTCACAACCTTCAAGGCCAAATCTCTTGGCTGCCGCCCACTTGGTAGCCAAGAAGTTCTCAAACTGAGTACTCCACATCAGTCGGTCAAGAATAACTTCCCGTCGCTCACGATTGTACTCCATAGATGTTGGGGTTTCAATCCGCTCTCTCAACCAATTGCATTTATCACGATCAGAAATATGCATGTACTCATACCCAATGCTTCCACAATAAGCCTGCTCAAGTCGTGTTAATATTGCCTTCAAAGTTTGCACAGGACGATTCTCAGACAAGAATCCAGACATCTTCCAAACACCAAGGAAGAACTCTCTATCGAGATCAGCTTCAGTGAACCCATATAATGCTGGATCCAAATCATCAGGTATTTCCCTCGCTTCCAAATCTAATGGATCAAGTTTTGCTTTCATATGACCATTAACCTGATAAGCTCTCACGAGCAACAGAAGACGCATACTCTCTTGAATCGTCTGGCCTGAAATCCCGGGAGACGTGGCAGCTTGTCCAACAAAATTCCTGAAGAAATTATCCCACGACTCATCAACACTGTTTGGGTCTTGTTCCCATGCTCGCTGGAGCTCCTCAAGGTAGACGCTGCTCGTCCCATCTAAGAAGCTGTCAGTCAACTTGGAAAGTGGCACTGGTCTTGGGACAGGAGCAGCTTGTGCCTTTGGCCTGACAACTGTGGTATGAAAATATCGACCTTGTGATGGAAGTATGCGAGTTCTTGGGATGTAAGAACCACCCTGTGATAGAGCCCTTCTAATAGCAAGCTTTGCCACACTTGAGCTAGCTCTAAACCACGCCATTACCGTGACTTAAATTCTGAATAGATGAACTCTTCGAAAGCTTTGATAATCTCTTCACTTAATCCAAACCTCAACAACAATCATAATACATGGATAACACCTAGGAAAGGAGCATAGAAAACATTAGAATGAGTATTGGTGCCAAACAGCAAACGACACGCATTCAACCAACATCTTTTGATTATAGAAATTTCAATCAACCAACATCCAAAATCATTTAGTAGAACTTTGAATAGACTCAGCAGTATATTATTTATGGAAGAAATCAAACGTCCAAACCCCTAAGAGGTAACAATTTAGTAGTTCATTTTCCCTGAAACAACAATTCAACTTCCACTGGATCTAAAATTGTAGCTTATAATCTCCTAAATGAACAAAATATGGCTGGGAAAAGAAGATATATCAGACCATCAGCTTCATGTATATAAATTCAAAACCTCATATTGTAAATCAATCAACTACACCTCAATTCCAAACTTATCAGAGTCAACTACTATAGAAAAACTACATATCGATTCCACCGCAAAATTAAGCATTCCACTAAATTTATGCTAACCATCAACCTACCACAACCCTCCTCCTTCACATGTGATATGTGTTGTCAAGTTCATATAGGCGGTTTAATCCTGTATTACAAATGGAACACCAAAATTGCAGAACATCGGCGAAATTCAAAACCTCGTATTGTAAATCAATCAATTATACTTCAAGCTCAAATTCCGTTCCAATTTGTTATCTTACTTTCTTTGTAGTCCATTTCAAAAAAGAATATTTCTTTCCTTTTTTGACAACTCTTTAATTTTAACTTTCCACGTGGCAAGTTTAAGAACACAAGATTAAAGGACATTATCGTACATTCTACAAATCTTTAGTTTAATACACAAGATTAAAGGACATTATCGTACATTCTACATATCTTTAGTTTAATACCCACAAGATTAAAAAGTTTTTCTTTACTTTCTTAAACTCCGTGCCAAGTCAAAACCAGACAATCAAATCGAAACAGAGGGAGTACTTTTATTTTATCCAAATATCACTCCATTCATGTCCCAAACGCCTACCTTTTTCTACCCCACCCTTGGTGACTCGAACTCTCTTGTCGCCTACTTATTTTTCATTTGGTATTGACATCTTTGTTGTTAAAAAAAATATCAATAAACTACACTTCAATCTCATACTAGTTGGAGTAAACTACATAAATCCTCCATTTCAGCTACAAAACTAATCATTCGACTATATTTTCCACAATCCTTCTCCTTTTCACATGCTATATCTTGTCAAAGTTCATACAAACGAAACACTAAAATTACACTAAATCAACGAACATCACTGAAATCAAATACAAATACATCAACCTATACAGCTCAAAATCGAACAGATCTACAAAAAAAAACATACATAATACGGAAAAATCAATGAACAATAACAGAGAAAAGAGATTTGATGATACCTTAGAAGTTCTGAAACCCTAGAACGAGCATGGCGAATGAAAAAAAATTGAAGGAGAAATGAGAAGATTCAACATTGAGCGGCTGCTACTGAAGAATGAATTGTGTGTTTTCCATTTTTCCTTTTTACACTACCCGTCACTATAGGGACTTAGGAATAATTTTTTATATTTTTTCCCTTTTTTATATTAATTAGTAATTGACCAAAATATTATAAAAGGATTTTTTATGAAAAAGAATAATAATCTTTTAATTTAGGAAAAGATTGAATTCTATAAAAGTAAAATATTTATATCGATGTATTAACTAGTTGTGCCTCAACCTTCGAGAAGAAGGGGTAAAGATCTATGTATTTTCTATTGTTCTCAGATTTCATTTGTGTGATTATACTAGCTACACGTTAGCATTGAATTTTAAAATCGATAAAAAAAATTTGTTAAAAATGTGTATTTGTTAGTATGTTTTTGGAATGGCTACACATCAGCATTAAATTTATTGTAATGATAAATTGAAGCGAAGTCAAATATGAGTTTGTTTTTCACGTAAATAAAAAACAACTTATAAAAGAGGGCCCAACCGGGTTCGAACCGGTGACCTCTTGATCTGCAGTCAAATGCTCTACCACTGAGCTATGGACCCTTTGGTGTTAGTTGGATTAACTAAATAATAGTATCATAAAAATAAAGATACCTACTTCGATACACACATTTGCATTAATGAAGAATCGATACATAAATATGATTGTCTTATCATCACTTTGATTGCTTTCAATCTGTCGTCAGGCAATTGTTCACCCCGGTGTGTCAGCTTAGTTATCCTCATCAAACCACGGAAGATAGACAATTATTTTTACCCCAAATCAATGAAGAAGGAAGACATAAGTTGATTCTTCCAACGCGAAGCGCTATGCCGGGGCGGGGAACTGTAGAACCAACTTCGTCTCGTTCACCTCAACTAATCTCTACATTCACAATTTTTCTCCCTTTCCTTTTTTGTTTTTGGGAGTGAGGGTTGTCATAACTTGTGTCTATCTGTTAAATGACTTCACTTAATAGAGTCCTAAGGGCAATCTCTTTGAGAAGGGGACGTATTAGTTTTTATTAGCTGTCCCAGGGAAAAGAGTAAGTATTGGCGGGGGGGGATTAACTGGACTATACAAAGAGCATGTAAGTAACAACAACATACTCATTGTAATCCCTATCATATGACAAGCATTCAAGCAACAACATACCCCATGTAATCTCAATGATTGCAGATCAAGAAGGGTCTGAAGAAGGTAGGATGCGTGTAGACCTTACCTTTATCCTTGTGAGGTAGAAATATTGTTTCCAATAGACCCTCAACTCAAAAGAAAAGATTACGACGAGCATTCAAGACGTATCATTTATATGGAAATGCCTTGCAAACTATTTCAATAAGTTGGGCTCACAGTGATAAACTGATAATTGGCCTCATTTCTAAAACAAACAAACAAAAAATCACTTGCATTCCATATGTTGAAAACCAACAAGGCAATAACCATTTATAATTGTTAAAAAGATCCGTGATTCTGCGGAAATATGCAAAATACAGAAGATTACAAAACTAAAATGAGTTGAATTGAAACCTACAATGTAAATGTAAGAAAATCATTCCGTTGGGATACTACTAGTCAAGAAATTGGAACTCATCTTGTGATGATGAGAACTAGAAGAAATATCGACTTCTGCCAGCCATCTCGTAAGTTCAGTAGCGCTTCCCACCACATCAGTCAACAGGATGACATTTCAGATTATCAACGACATGCCTGCTAACATAGAAAAGATAGTTGTAGCAACTTATCTTTAACAGCAAAGGCATGAAAAAATAAGAATCATCCAACAAATGCTATTCAAGCAAACCACGCAAATAAAAGATTTGATTAGTGATGTATTAAAAGTGGACGAGGTCATGACCATAGAACTTTCAGGCGAAAAATCCATCTAGTAAGTTAACTCTTCAGGTTAAAAAGAACATGACAATGTCCATTCCGTGTCTAAAAAGGAATATGCTACTGTCCTTTCGTCTAAAAAAGAAAGAGAACAACGTTTCTGATAAGCATATTATTCAGGTATCTATACGTAAAACACAGTTGCGCATATGTGTGTATTGCTATTCCCTATTTCTTAGATGTGTTGGCAATTTTACAGGATCTCGACGCATGTGGAATAGCTTTGTTAGCATCTTTCTTAGCATTACTGGTTGCTGAAACAGTTAAGGTAGGGTCACTAAATTGTACCATCACAATTATTAACTACAAGACCATGCTGAGCTCAAACCAGAACCCTCGGTGAAGACAAAAGATCAAGTGTAACATAAAATGAGAGAGAACCGAATGGCATACCTTTGCATTTCAAATCAATACTTTTGACTGCCAAGAGAAAAGCTCTGAATGCTGAATTTCTTCCTTTATTTTGGGAATGTAATTATCCAGAACATAGAAATGCTCATTAATTGTATCATTTGATATGGCCTCATCAGCTAATTTTACAGCTGCCATTTGGGACAGTTGAAAATTTGTAGCAACATGTTGCAACTTCCTGGCAATATCTTCCTTTTGCAGCATCACAAGGCATATCAAGAGAGATTTAAGCTCACGCTTAGCTCCACTAGTCAGTGACATCCCTTTTAAATGCTCTACCAAACCCATCTCCTCACCAGGACTAAGTTGCAATTTACCATGAAGACAAGAATCAGGAACTAAAATAATCAGCATCAGAAAGAAATATGACATTGACATAATAACATACCTTCCAGCACGTATTTTCCCTCTATTCCTTTGACGTCTCATGTCTCTCGCTTTTGTACTAGCTCTGGAGTTGATTGATGCAGCTGATCCCTTTCTTGTCCTGCTTATGAAAGAGAGTTATCAGGAAGCTAGTTAGAACATACATTTCCATGGAAACAGAAGAAATTGGTTCATCATTTTCTATTGACAAATACATCCCCCCNCCCCCCCCCCCCCCCCCCTTGGTGTGTGATAGTAAAAGGCTGAAGGGTATAAAGTAGCTCCTACACTGTGGATAACAGGCAGATACAAGGAAATAATAGGTCAGAGGGTCATCACTTACCAGTGCATATATGAGAGAATACATCCAAAAAAAAATGAAAAAAGCAATATTTGGAAAAGGAAGGTAATAGCATGACATATACCATGACAAGAATCAATTATTTGGAAGAAACAATAAGACATTCCAAGGTTGCTTATTAAAATATTACATACCCCAAGGTATATGCACTCATTCCACTGAAATTGCTACTAGTTTCAGAAGCAGTATCATCATCAAGTTCATTTATAGATCGCTCATCTGACTGTAGCTTTGCAGCAAGTAATAATCTCCGTTGTCGAACACCTAAATATCGAGTCAAGTACTTCCCCACTTTCTCCAACCCTTCCTCATACTCACTAACCAATGAGCTGGCACACTCAAGTGATGTAGTCCTTACTTCAAGGACCAGATCGTCTCTCCTGTGAAGAAATGCAGTCCTCAAAGCTTCTTCCCATTCCCTTGCACTGACCAAGAAATTAATACCAGCATTAACATCTGCACAATACTCCAAAGCTATTTTTGCAGCATCCCCTGGTTTACCAAGTGCTTGGAGTTCATCACAAAGCTCCTGTGCTAGTTGCAAGACTTCCTCCTTCCCTAGTTTAATGAGACCAGCTACTGTCAGAACCCCACCCCAATTACCACACTCACGATAAGCCTTCAAACCTTTATCCAAACAAGAACAGCACAAATATGTCGCAGCAGCATCCTCAAAGCATTTTATGGAACTAAAATGATCTCCCCAGGCCTCAAGTACCTGGTTTCTCTTGACAGAATCAGTGATCAATTGGAGTCCCGAGGGGAAAAGTTGGGGATTTTTCTTCATGAGAATCATAGAATCCTCAAAGTAAGCATCTCCTGCAGAAACAATGTGCTGAAGCGCAGCCTCAAACCTCTGCAATTTCAGGTCTATATTGTATCGCATTAACACTATTGGCATGTTTTCTAGTTCTTGCAGATAGGGAAGAAACTCTTTCGGGTCCTTTTGTGAATTCAAGGCGACAATAGCTGCAAGGTTCAAATCATAAAGACCTAATGCAGCTTCAAAAACTGCCTCTGAATCAGACAACCACAAAAGATGTTTTAAAGCTTCCTCGGCAGAAGGGTAGAGTTCCCTTCTCAGTTCATCTGAACCCGATAATTCCCTTTCTCGGATTATTTTTATTCTCTCTAAAGCTTGTTCAAGAGCTGGAGGGTCACTTCGAGCTAAAGTGGTCAGAATGCAAAGTTCCCTTGCAGGACTTTCAGTTACATGCTCCTCAAGAGCCTTCCTTATGGCCAGCAAGACAGAGTGGATCTTGCTATTGCTATGAGAACTCTTAAGGTCTCCATGTTCTACAGCTTTAGCTTCATTGTCATGAGGTAGGGATATATAGTTTTTGTACAGTGTCTCCATGATATTTTCATTCTTTATTGAACAGACAAATTCAGTTATATAACTTAAATTGTTCACTTGCTTGACAAACTCAGCAACTGACTGAACAAAGTTTTGCCAACCACAATGGTCAATAATAACATTGAAATCAATTCTTTGCCTTCTTACCATGAGTAATGCATCTTTGTAACGCCCTTGAATCAAAGCATTAATTATTGAGGCTAGAACCAATTTCCTGGGGTAGACGCACTCAAGATTCCCTCGAACTGTTTGAAGTATGATAGCAGACTCGTCCCCATGCAAAACACCTACGATTCTGGCACCTCTTTCCCATATTTGAATATAGTTTCTTTCATCTTCTCCTTTTCTGTGCTTGAAAACTGCCAGGAAGTTCCCATACTTAACCTCCAGTTCTCCTTTCAGGATATCACTAATATCGACGATAAACAGCAAATCCTGCTTAGTTGCAAGAATCAAATGGGTGACAGTGTGGTCAGCAGAATTCGAGTAGAAAGAAAAACTGCTGCAATTGTTGCACAGTGTCCTTTCACCAACAAGCAATCTACCACTGTTATCAAGACCAAAAAGCAAAGCCTTCTGAGGTAAGGAGCCACCAATTTGCACAAGATCCATCCAGGGGCAAGATGAAGAAAAACTCATATCCTCACGTTTCTGATGAAGCCCTCTGGCATCAGCCAACTTCAACGCATACTCAAACACTTTCCCACCATCAAACTGAACATATGCTGAGCATCCATTTCCCTGTTCAGTAGCTATACCAATTACAGTACCTTCAAGAGACAAACTATTCAAACCTTTAGCTTGCCAACCAGAGCATGTCACTGAATTAGGAATACGATCTTCAGAACACATAAGCTCAATTTCTTGGAGGCAATACATAGAAAGCTCATCCTTAGAGGACTCTTTTATTGCTGAGTTGCAAATTAGATTATGGCTAACACCAAGAAGCTTGTGTGAATCCAACCATGCAAGGTGAATGAAAGAATTATATCCTGAATCAAAAGAGGCAGCCTCAACATCAAACTCTTTACCTTCTAGCTCCTCCCAACAATCAATTGCAGGAAGCTCTACAACACATAATCTGCCATCTGACAAGGATGCAGCCAGGTGATTCATAGAACTTTTAGAGCAAAATGCCATACTCTGAATGGCAGAGGGAAAATTCATACAAAAGAGGTACATAGGTGGTGGGATGAGAGATAAAGAAAGAGGGGTTATTAGTATCTTGGAGTCATCAATTACAAGTGCCACTGAGTTATTCATGACAGCTGTATTCCAGACAAAGTTATAGGTTGTGATATGCCCACTTGTAGTCCAAGTAACCAACTGTAGAGGCTTTATCGGATCCCACATGAATCTAACTCTGTCATCCTTCATGTATCTGATTTCTTGTTTTAAATACCAGTGGTTGTTACTTAAGAACCAGATCTTCAGAGAGTCGTACTTTTCTCCTCTGACCACAGCTGCTAGAAGGTCCGAGTTACAATTCCACTTCACAAGTTCTACAGTAGCATCAATTTCTACGTTGAGGCAAAATGAGCTTCTTTCTAACCCATTCCTCTCAAAGAAAACTATGGATGGGCATTTTCTATCTTCCTTTCGGTCATAAACTGCAGCAATTTTGGCTCCACTGGGCATCCAATCCAAAGTTGATCCCATGAAAGGATTTGATTCTGAAACAGAATGGAGTGCCCCTGAGTCCCGTTCCCAGATTTTAAGCTTTTTATGCAAGGTCTGAGAATTATTCACCCTGCTTAACGTTGCAATGTATTTGCCATCACCTCGCCATGAAATAGGGCTCTCCAACGAATAATTGGAAGAGTAAGTATGTTCATCTGAATCAACAGCGCAATAATTTTCAGTCATTTTCTTAACAGAAGCATAATACAAATTTCAAGCACCAAATGTGTGCAATCAAATATGAAAATGTACATTCAAGTTACATTCTTGAAAGAAAATATGTTTGCGAGAAAAGGTAAGAGTGAAGACTTCAATAACTCTGTTAGTACACTCAATGTACAAGACATGCTATCGTATTAACTTTTCCGAGAGGGCAATATAAATGGAGGCTTATTCACATACTTGCAAACTGAAAATCAAGAGTTAATATAATGACCTTTGCATGCTTCAACCTCCATCAGAATTAAGTCAGCTCGGTAATCCTTAATACCACAAGAACTAATGTTTTCACATGCGGAGGACCAGTGGCATTTTGATAAGAAAACTAGCACATATATCGAAGAACTGGACAAGACACCAATTAAAAAGCCAGCAGACATTCCTGTTACCTTCAATTACTGTACAAGTTTATCATATTAAACAAAATTTCAGATACTGTCTGGAAAATATATATAATTTTCAAATAATTATGAAACTAACTAAACCAAACCAAACTAGAAACCAAAATTTCAGATACTGTCTGGATAGTAAACATAATTTTCAAATAATTATGAAACTAACTAAACCAAACTAGAACTGTCATTTTCCGCAGTTCAACTTTCTTTAAACATAAGAAAATGTTTATACCAGTAAAATTCAACCCTCTTAATATTATACATAGCTTCAGCCTGGAAAAGACAATAGTAAAATGATCCCAATAGAGGAAAATATAGCAACCAAAAATGATGTCATGCTTGTGATTTCAAAGAATTTGATCTTCAAAAAAGTATTCCTGAAATGTACATATAATCACCAAAAGATTATTTTAAAAGGATGATAGAACTTCACTTGAAGAGGCAAAAGCATTTATTAATTCAGATATATGGAAAGAAGTCCTTACGTACGTCAATATCTTCAGGCAGATCATCAAGAGCCATCTCGTATAAAACATCCCAGTCGGGTGTCATCACTAGAATCTGTCCAAAACCAGTAATTACACCAAGAAGATCTCCATCTGGACTAGGTGAGATACACTTTACTCCACCCTCCAATCGGCCAACAATCTCTGTCGTATTATCATCTGCAGTGTATAGCAATAGAAGACCATACGAAGTCCCAATAATTAACGCTTCTTTTTCCATTAAATAATCCATGGAAGTAATGAAATCCCCAGGCTCTAAATCAATAAGGTTATCTGATATGGAATCCCAAGCTCCTGCATTCTGCCATAACACCAAGCTAGTCAGAGAATAATTTTTCTGTGAGGACAAACTTACATATGAAGAAATCTAAATCCTGAGCCTGTAACAGGGCCATTTAAATTTGTTATCCTAGTTATTGATGATAATAGTGATTACTAAATACGAACAACAATTTAGTAGTGTATATCAAGTATGAAGAGGAAGCAAAGTAAATTCATAGTGTTTGGTCTAACTACATAATACTTCCCAGAAATTAGGAAAATCTTTTAAGGCATTTGTTTTTTGTTTTTTTTTCTTTTGCAAAAAGAAAAATTCAAGTATTAAAGCTATGTTAAGGTTGTTTAAAAACAATCTTTTCTCCAAACTTAGGGGAAAAAATTAACCTTCTTTGATAATAAGCTTTTCAAAGTCAGCAAAGAAAGTTAAAACCTTTGCAAACAAACAAATTTGCAAGCAAAAATTGAAAAAGAAAAAAATTCACCACTTCTCCAATTAAGGCCAGCGCATACATAAGAAGAACTAACTCCAAATCGAGGACACGCCATAGGCCATTTAAATTGTTTATCTTAGTCATTAGTGATAATAATATGTCCCAGTATATGACACACTTTTTTACTTATCCAATGATTAATCTTCAAAGTTAAATTGGATTATATCAACTCACTATTCAAAAACTATACAAGTTGCAATCCTTATCATTTCAACAACAAAGTGTAATGTCACAAGTGGGATTTTGGGGAGGGTAGTGTTTACGTAGACCTTATCCCTACCTTACCTTTGAGAGGTAGAGAGGTTGTTTCCTATACACACCCGGACAATTCTCCTCATATAATTTTCACAAGTGAGGTCTAACAAGGATAGTGTTTACGCAGACCTTACCCCTACCTTGATAGGACAATTCTTCTCTTATCAATATAATTATAAAAACACATCTTTAACATGTTCGTCAAAGTTCACATACTAGTATATATCAAATGCGTGCAACAATTAGATTCAAAATTTAAAAAAATAAATAAAACTGCAACAATTTGGAAGAACTTACATCAGATGATGGAAGAGATAAAGTGTATATGAAGTTTGAAGATGAAGCTAAAAAGAGACGATTGCGTTCGACGTCAAATGCTGCAAAGCTGATAACTTCATCTTCGGACTGTAACTGAAGCTTCGAGAATTGCTCCTTCAATATCTTCAGATTCTTCATCTTCCTTGTGTAGGTAGCAACCGAATCGAAGAATTTCAGAGACCAAATTGATGAACGAAGAAGAAGAAGGTTTTTTGGGTTTTACTGGTTGCTGAACCCTAGAAGAAGGTGTTTTAGGGTTTAAACTTATTATGTTTTTAGAGAACTTTTTTTTTACGAGTTGAGTTGCAATGGTGTTGTAAGTACTTAGTTATCTCGAATGGATTTGAGCCACAAAGATAGTGTTTTACCTTTGAAATGAGATTTTTTATGCAAATTAAAATTAGTCAGCCTCTAAAATGGATATGAAATATTAGATGAAAACTAAAAGAGAGCAAAATTATCACGACTCAAAAATCTCCCCTAAATCGTGATGGCACCTACATCCAAATCAATAGGTGTGTATTTAACCGTTAACTCATTAAATTTTTAGCTTTATTTTCATCTAGTGTCTCATCTAAAAAAAAATAGAGCCAAAATTATCACAATTCGTGATTATACCTACATCCAATTTGATAAGTGTGTATTTAACAATTAACTCATTAATTTTTAGCTTTATTTTCATCTAGTCTCTCATCTAAAAGAAAGTCAAAATCATCACGACTCAAAAATTTCCAGTAAGTCGTGATGGTCACCATCCAATTCAGTAGGTGTGTATTTATACAATAACTCATTAAATTTTACCTTTATTTTCAGCAAGTATTTAATACGACGTTGCGTCTAAGTTAAATTTAAATTCGCTTTGAAATTTTTTTACATTGAAAATGAAATGCTTTGTTAAGGCTCGAATCGAAAAACTTAATCAAAAGTATAGACCACTTCATTAAAAAGGAACAAAAAGGTAAATCACTTCGCAAATTAGAGATAACGTCGAGGGGACGGTTAATCCCAACTATTAACAGGGCAAAATTGTCAATTTACGATAGTTTAAGGACAATTTTAACCCTATCGACTATTGTTTTGATCATTGTCTTATTATATGAGATTACAACTTCCAAAATTAATATATATTAGAGAAACATTAAAGAAAATTATAACAATGATATATTATTTAGCTTGTGTGCATTTCATCAAGCACCTGCGAAATACATTACTTATATATACATTTTTATCTTAAAATATACCAAATGCACACTGCCCATAACAACATAATATGCAGAAAGGGAAGAGAAATGGTGAAGTAAAGGAGATCTGATTTAAAGCAGAGGTACAACATTACAACCTCTCATAAAACTCATACAGCTACTGTTCTCAAAAGAAGCCTAGATAAGTCACAGAATCAGCTCTCGAGGCAATGGTTCTCCGATGGCTCAGGGTTCTCCTTAAGCTTCCGTTTGTTTTCTTGCAGGTAGATATACATACATGGTGACCGTTGGACGTTGCTGAGCTGAGTTAAAAGACTTGATGCTATGGTACATTTTGAATTTTCACCAGCCCATTAGTGCTTTTTTCACTTTATCCACGATATCAGTCCGAGCTTTCTTGCTAGCTAACGGGTACTCTGGGCTTTCATCCAATCGGAACCTATAAACTTCCCATTGCCTCTCTGCTGTTGAATGTCTTGCAATTTCAGCCTGCAGAAATGTGTATCTGTTAGAGCCATGGAAGTAAAAACGTGTATGGAGGAGAATTTGAGGATATGGCTACTTACAGAGAAAATACAGATCCCGAGCTCTTTTAAGGCAATTGTGACATCATAGAAAACACGTGGCCTTCCCTTTCCGGATAACTCAACGGGGTTGGCAACCAGTAGTTCTGTATCTGGGCCACGACTACCAACAGTGACTCGAAGTGGATGAAGCATCTCTTCCTTCAAGCGAGAACACAAAGATTTTATGTTTTCATCATCGATAATCTTTTTCCCATCTGTTGTCTGGATAAATAGGTCTATAGTACGATAACCCTTGGCAGTAGACTGGATTCTTCCAAAAGCAATCTAGACAAGAAATAACAGGCACATAAGTTTAACGTCTGAAAATAAGGCAATAGCAAAGATATTCCAAACTAGAAGCACCAATGAAGATATGAAGTATAGATAATCACATTCATTAGATAGTTCCGATCTTTTATGTCCGTTGTGAACAATTTAGACAAGAACTGCAGCTCCAGTATATATAGCAGACTCCTTTAACACATCAAAATTTCACAGGACATAAATTTTGAGAACCATCTACACGTCGAAAGTGGTTTGCTTACAACACAAATTTGATTCCAGAGAAAAGGCATTCACTACACAGTTGGTAAAATATATGGTTACCCGAATATCACAGTCCTTTGAAGTCTTCAAAATGTCATAGATGAGGCCCTTTTGATCAACGCATTGTATTTGAAGCAACGTATGGACTGGGCTCAATAAGTTATCCACTGTGATGGTTGCCTTCTTTAATTTTGCTGTATCAGATGCAGAGGACATGGGAACTGCTTCCTTAGACAATTCACAACTAAACAACTCTTCTGCAACTTCTTGTGGAAGAGAAGTGAATCCTTGCTGAACTTCACATTCAGGCCCCGACAACTGAAGTTCACAGCTAATGCAATATTCTCCCAGAACATTGCTTAGATGTTCACATGTCTCATCTCGTCTTTGTTTTGTGTGCAGCAAGTCCCTGATATGCAAGAATACCAAGCAGAAATGTAAATACCACATAACAGGCAATTACTGATAACTTTTACTGTAATGCTTAGGCTTTTCCTCATTTGATAGCAGCAGAGGAGCATCAACTTTCACGGCCCAACAGTTAAATCATATGGTGGAAATGAAGTAGAATTACCAAAAGGATCAACAACAGACAAATCATAGTATTCTACAATAAACACAATAATATATTAGCGAAGAGTCGCAGCATAACTTGGGGGCAGGTTTTTGTGGAACATAAGTTACATCAATAATTATTTTCTGTAGTTAAACATTCTGGTTGTTTTAAGATATTATATTATGAAACTGATATCAAGCCACCAACAGCATCACCATTCCATCCGCAGTCAATTGTTCAGTTTTCCGGTAAAAAGTGCAAAAATAATAAAATCCTTCCAATAATTAATAGAAAAAAAAAAGATTTTTAACAACTACGTTGGCTGACATATCTTGTGAATATACTTCATGCTTAAGGCAAAATCAGCCAACCAATCAACTAAACCTCAAACTCAAACTACTTGGGGCTATATGATTCCTCTATACTCAATTTTCTCTATACAAACAAAAATTCATTCCAAAGAAAAGGAAAAAATTACTGCTAATTTTCATAGAGAATTCACTAAAGTACATCCATGTCTTTAACATATAAGATCTTTCAGTATTGGTTCGGTATACATGTGTAAGGACAGCATAATGCTTGGGAATTGAGTTTGACATTGTTTCTTTCACCTCAATGGTTGTTGGGCTTAGTTTATACTGGTCAGTTGAAAAGGGGACTTTTTCAGTCTAACAGCCAACCACTGTGTATCTGGTTCAACCATCAGAGGTGGTATGGTCTTATGGCATTAGCAGCATCAATAAAGATGCAGCAAGGCCACAGAATAAACAAATTTTATACTGAATAGATCACCATAAGTCAATTAGGCTAAAGATCAAAGGCAACGTAAACCTGTTGAGAACTTCAAGAGACTTACATGCAATCTGTTATGAAGAAGAGATCCAAAACTTTGTCGTCTGGTGTTGTCATAACTTTCACTCTTTGAATTGTTAGCTCAAGCTCGCAAAGGATCTTAGTAACATCTGAAAAGCACAAATAACCACATGAGAACTTTAGAAACCGTGTGCTAGTAAAAAAAAGCACAAAAAGTTAAGACACATTATGCTTACCATGTAGCAATCCTTTCCTGTCTAGGCAAAACACCTTCAATAGGTAAACTGAAGGCGGTGCAGAAGCAGTGGACTGTTGGTTTAGGTAGAATGAAATCATGCATGAGGGACATGTAGACATAAGCCTATTTTTCAAGCTTCCCCAATCCACCTTTAGCGAGCTTGGACGTGGCACAACCCACAGTACTATGTAACACCATTTCCCATCAGTAGCAAAATCTGTATTAATTTATCCATCCATATCATAAAACACGTCAAGTAGCTGGTGAAAAAAATCATGAAGGCGTTAAAAAGACGGAAATAATTGAGCTAACACACATTCTGTCAGGAAAATGCAAGAACTTGAAGCTATATGTAAACATGAAAACACATTAGTTCAACTAAAGATGTATTCTGACATTTCATCGCAAGTAGTTTGTTTGTCTAGTAATTGTTTCCAAACTTTGACACTGGACAGGATTCAGAAAACCTCAACTATAATAAGCTAAGTACTTTTAAACAGAAAATTCAACCTGAAAGCAAGCAACACGATGGTTTATTAATCTCTTTTCTTTTCTCCTCTCCTCTCCCTCTAACAGTTTTATCATAACACTGAACACTAAACATAGATTGGGAAATTAGAAAATCAAACCTCATCTATTAACATGAGGACTTTGATTCAACACCAACCGGAGGCAAAAAAACTATGTTTCTTCCCATCTATCCCCGCCTTGGTGGATAGAGTTACTCGGTCACCGTACTTGTGGAGGTACCAGGTAACAACAACAACAACAACAACAAATCCAGTGTAATCCCACAAGTGTGATCCGGGGAGGGTAGAAGTGTACACACACCTTACCCCTACCTTTGAGAAGGTAGAGAAGTTGACAACTAGTGAATGTGGAGATAGCAAGTACCTTGCAAAATCAGTTGAAGCGGACGCAAGCTAACCATACACCATGGTTACTAAAACAAACATTTTTTCAATTTTTTTATCAATGACTCAAAAGATTAACAAACCAAATCAAAAAACTAACACAAAAAGCACAAACCTTTAGCCACCATTTCAGTATACATATTGAAATACACCAACATATAGCATACATACAAATCAACCACAAACCATCAGCTTATCAAGCAAAATTAGCATTCAATGTTAAAAAACAATCAATAGAAACTGAGAACAACAATTCAAAAAAAGAAAAATGTAGATCCAAATCCTAATGAAAGAATAAGACACCTCACAACCCGAGGCGCAGAGCCATGATTTTCACCAAGCAGATTCAAAACATGAAGAAATGAAGAAGTAAACACGCGAAAAAGCCAAGCAGGATTCAACATTTAATATATAAACAGTGTAATTTTCCGTCTAACCTCCACGAGTAACATAGAGTCCGAATTCCAGAACAATCCTGCAAAGGTCGCATCCAAGTCCAGCTTTATCAGGGCAATTTACGGTGATAGAAGTCGGTTCATCGGATTTCTCTCTGTGTTCAATCAAAACGACATCGTCCCATGCAATCCCCATTTTTTGTTCAAATTCACCGGCACCGGCGGCTATATATCAGAAATTTCTCCGGGAAGAATGCACCGGTGACCGGCGTCTGAATCTGAGAAACTTATCCGGGCGAATACATATATATATATGAACTTTGAGGGGCTTTAAAGACAAAATCGCCACCCCCTATTCTGCAACAAATCAATGTTTTTTTTTTTCATCAGTGATAATAATTGTTGAAGAAGAAGTTGTTTGGTTAAAAAATGGGACCCATAGACACATCATTACCACGTCAGATGTAGTTTGGCATTTTTCTCTACTAGTAATAAAATACTCGTGTGAGTTTAATATTTGTATGGGATCTAAATAATCTTGATAGTATTGAATGTTCTATTGTATATATCACGTTTTGCTTCGCCCGTGTTGATATGGTTTGGTATTTTTTACTACTAGCAGCAAAATATTTTTGTGTGTCTGATATTTATATTGAGTCTGAATAATTTTGATAATATTGAATGATCTATTATACGTATCACGTTTTACTTCAGGTGTTGTTGATGTGGTTTGATATTTTTAACTACTCGCAACAAAATACTCGTGCACGTTTGGTGTTTGTATTGGGTCTGAATAATCTCGGTAATATCGAAAGATTCCATTGTACATATCATGTTTTGCTTCGTAGGTGTGGTTTGGCATTTTTCACTACTAGCAATAAAATACTTGTGCGCGTGTATTGGGTTGAATATTCTTGATAGTATCGAATACTCTATTGTACATATCACGTTTTGCTTCGCAGATGTTGATGTGGTTTGGCATTTTTCACTACTGGCAATAAAATACTCGTGTGTGTCTGGTATTTGTATTGGATCCAAATAATCTCGATAGTATCAAATACTTTATTGTATGTATCACGTTTTGCTTGTGTTGATATGGTTTGACATTTTTCACTACTAGCAATAAAATACTACTGTGTGTTCATTTGTATTGGGCTGAATAATCTCAATAGTATCGAAAGATTCTATTATACGTATCACGTTATGCTTTGCAAATGTTAATTTGACTAGTTTTCGAAGCTAAATTGATTTGGAAACAACTTTTCAACTTTAATGGAATTTTTTTTTAAAAAAAAATGGGATTCATAGACACATCATTACCACATCAGATGTGATTTGGCATTTTTCACTATTAGCAATAAAATAATCATGTGTGTTCGATATTTGTATTGAGTCTGAATAATCTCGACAACATCAAATGCTCTATTTTACATAGCATATTTTGCTTCGCAAGTGTTAATGTGGTTTGACATTTTTCACTATTAGCAATAAACTATTCGTGTGTTCAATATTTGTATTGGATCTAAATAAAGGCTCTATTATACGTATAACGTTTTACTTCGCATGAATTTATGTGGTTTGGCATCAAATTTGATTTTTCCAACAAGTGATGAGGAGGATTATGGAATTCTTTTTATCATCTTTATATAATTTGAGTNTATAAACACCCGTGTAGTTGAAGTACTAAAGTAAGTTTTCGTGCCAAGTTCAGGGGGGTTTTTATGTATTTTCCCTTATATAAATTATTAAAATCACTGTAAGGATGTATCATGAATCCAACAACAACCAAAAAATAATATTCAAAAAATAATATACTATTTAAAATAATTTCATTTTATTTTTAATGACATAATTTTTTTTTAAAAAATCTCCAACAAGTGGTTGCTATTTGGTTGTACGATTTCATCCAATAATTGAAGTTGACTTATCCTTTGTATATAAATGATAGGAAAGGATTGGTGGAATGAATTTGCAACTTGTGTTTTGATTTTGGACAAAAAAAAACCATAAGTCCATTCATTTTAATTACCTGACATAATTTGAATCAACATAAATTTTTTTAAAATAATGAAAAATATATATAAATAATAAATCACTCATTTTATTAAATTAAAAATAAATGACAAGCACTTAATGTATAATTTGTGTTTACAAACTAGAGAAAGAAAATGTGGATTTGATCGGTTGTTATGTAGAACTCCCTTTTAAAAGTGTAGTATTAAACATGTTATGACATTTATATCGCTATTAAAAAGATTGAAATGTTTCATCACATCATAATCTTTGATTGATTTATGAAAACGTACAACAAAAGGACAAATTTAAATATTTCTAAATAGGAAAATGTCATATAAATTAGATACTGAAAAAATATAAGGCGGCTACTAATATCTAATTGTTAAAACAATTCCAATAAAACTTTTCAATATTTTGCCTTTTTGTCATTTTTGTTTTTATAAGGCATACATGATAATTAGTTGGAGTGGCATTTAAATTTCTAAATATAATAATTAAATAATTGATTAAATCCTTATCTTAATTATTACAAACTGTATATGAACCTTATCTTAATGATGAGTGATTGTTGTAAAAATACAAAAAAAAAAGACAAAAAGATAAAATATGACATAATTTGAGTGGATATAAATAAATGTAACGTGAAAAGATCATGTTGAGTTTGTTATAAATTTTATCATCTTAGCGTGTCGGAAAATTTTATTTCACGATAAAATAAATTAAATATTTCCTATCATATATATATATATACTTAGACATCGGAGCCCGTGCTAGCACGAGCCCAATATGTATCATTTTTTGTTTCAATTTATGTGACAAAGACAAAATTAAAGAATTAATCAAACTTTAATATTAATTTAAAATAGTTTAAATTTTTAATTATTGTTAACTACGGTAAAAAAAATTTATGTCTTTTAACATTCTAAATTGCTAATTATTGTTGTATGATTTGTAATATCTTTTACGCAATTTTGAAATAATAAAGGTTATTTATTCTTTCTCAATTTATGTGGTACTAATAAAATTTAGAGATTCAATCAATTTTTTTGGTCTTTAAATTATTCTATTGTTAATTACTGTAAATTATTATACTTTCTAAGTAATTTTCAAATAATATATATTATTTCATTTGTCCAATTTATGTGTCACCGATAAAATTTGAAGAGTTAATCAGATCTTTTACATATTTTTATATCTTTTGAATATTTAAGTAAATAATTATTGTGATTTATAATATTTTATACAATTATTTAAAAAAAATTAAACAACAAACAAAACGAATTCATCATAGAAAAATTATCAAAGCATCCTTGAATACATCAATAATGGGTCCCACTTTTTGTTTAAAAAAATATGCATATTGGGAGGATATTTTTGTCCAAAGTGGAAATAGAATAAGTATAAAGCATTAAAGTCTTTTAAAATTTTAAATTGTTAATTCTTATTGTATGATTTGTAATACTTTTACGCCATTTTCAAATAATAGAGGTTATTTCTTCTTTCTCAATTTATGTAGTACTAAAAAAAATTTGAGATTTAATCAATTTTTTTTGTCTTTGAAATATTTCTAGCTGTTAATTACTGTAATTTATAGTACTTTCTAAGAAATTTTCAAATAATATATATTATTTCATTTGTCCCAATTTATGTGTCACCGGTTAAATTTGAAAAGTCAAATCAGATCTTTTATATATTTTTATATCTTTTAAATATTTGAGTAATTAATTATCGTGATTCATAATATTTTATAGAATTATTTAGTATAGAAATTTAAAAGAAACAAACAAAACAAATTCATCATAGGAAACTACCAAAGCATCCTTCAATACATCAATAATGGGTCCGACTTTTTGTTTTTAAGAAATTGCACATTCGAAAGATATTTTTATCCAAAGTGGAAATATTGTGTAAAAAATGTGTATTTATTGTGATTTTGAATGTTCTGTGGGGTATTAGGACGCACGCAAAGTTAAGGTGTCTTTTTGAAAATCTGGGACAACTTCAAGTATCACTTAATGTTTTTTCTCAAAATCTAATTTACTTTCGTAAACTATGTGTCAGATCAAAATTTAACAAATTCAAAAGGAATGAGTAATAAATAAATAATAAACTAAATAATAAATATGTAACTAAAAGCTAACAAGATTTTTACAATTAACTAAAATTTTTGTTAGCCTTTGGTTGAAAGCTAATAAGATAGTTACAATGATAGTTGCATTGTGGCTTATTGTCACGACCCAAACTGAGTCATGAGTGGCACCCACACTTAACCTCCTAAGTGGGCGGACCAAGGAATCTAAACCCCAATACATACCAATAATTCAACTACGAATAACAACAATAATGCGAAAGCTCCAAAACTTATTTAAGTAACTAATCAAATAAACCTCTAAAGTTTATTACATATTATCCCCAAAATCTGAAAGTCATCGCATCAAGGACATCTAATCTCTAAATACTAAGTCTAAGAGTATCAAGGACACCGAAATAAATGAAATAAAGTAATTTGTGTCCGAAAACTATGGACATCAAGTCACGACCGAGGAAATCCAACACAAGCTCGAATAAATAGCTCACCCTTAAACCTAAACTCAATCTTTATAAAAGTCGATGATAAATTCCTAGTAAGTCTGTACCGAACCAGTTCACATCTCACAATCATATCTAAACTCATAGGCAAAAATCAATACAACCTTCAACTACACCCCATGGGTTTATACAAGAGGTCTTATTCCTTCACTTTTCTTAAATTCTTCCCTTGGTGCAAAATTCTAAATATCTCAGCCCTTCAATATATCAGACTCATGTTTCTCTAGCTCGCTTACCGATCTCATCCTTTTACCAACAAATCATGACGATTTACTTCACACTCTAAATCAAAACTCTGAGGGAAACCCTTCCTTAGGTCCTTTAATAATCAAAAGTAACAAACTTTACGACTCCAATCATGTGTAAGTTCTTTCAAATGCTCGATACTAGATTCAATCATTTATTACCTTACAAATTCATACCTTGACAAAATATATCACCAGACATGCAGACTTATAATGAAAAATTTGAATTGTAAATCCAACTGTGTAACCCAATGCCCTTATCTATCTATATTTGCTTATACTTTGAAGACTTTTATGAATTCTTGTATCTTAGCTTATCATTGATCGCCTATCCATCGACCTTACCATATCCTTCACAAACAATCCAACATACTCATTACCAAATTTAACACTACAACAGAACTTATCATCACACTCAAGCTAAACGTTTGTACACTCATTTCTTAAGTTTATCCAATAGGTTTTAATCAATCTGATGAACATGTGACACTATTACCATAAAAGAGTAAAACGGATGAAATTACACATCTCTGAACCCAATTCTCAATCCCATTGAAAATACCTTTTAAGTCCTTGCAATCGGAGAAAATATTCTTACTCTCACCACTTTCCGAAGGCTATACTCATCCCACTAATTTTATTTCATTGTCATTATGACTCTAGATCTTTTAAATTCTATTCGAGCGGTGCCCCAACATCTCTCAAAAAATTTCATACAACCACGTTACTTACTAAATAGTAGAAAATGCAACCTTAGATACTCACAAGTCATTATTACCATACAAAATTTATTTAACCAACAATATGTATTCTATATTTGCATCTCAATCACAATCTATCACTAACTCGTATTACCATCATGCTCAGTAAGCCCTTGTCATCACGACGAAGTCAACCTTTTCATTGACATGACACATCAACCTAGTTATATCAATCAAATCCAAAGGACTAACCCAAATTTTATGCACACTTTCTAACTAAAATCTTCAATTGCATTCACCTAAGTACACTCACTGACTTTCTTTATCCATAAGTTTGTCATTCCGGTATCAATCTACTCCTTTGGAGCTTAAGATAAAATCACTAGTCCTAGAACCCTCAAGATATACTTCACTACCTAATGCATTAATACCGTACCAAAGATCCACCACTAAAAACTTCCTTAAATCAATGCTTAACCCAAGCATCCGTAGTAACAAACTAGTTGGTTTCTCAAATGGGAATGCAACACTGAATCTAATTATCTGAACATGTCATACAACTGATAACTCTTTTAGTAGTTAGTATTTCCACTTGACAATGAATTTATTTATTTTCATATAACACTAGAACCACATCGTGAAAGTCTGTTAGATCCATCACTAGAACACATCATACTTATCAAGAAGATCATACCCAAATAGCCCACACATTTCTGCCAATTGAATAGCTGCAAAACATTACCAAATTTGTTTGGTCTTTTGCCCAAATAATTTGCATTCTTTCTTAGATCAGGTCGATAACAAAAGTAACACACTTCATAACTCTAATCAAGTAAGTATCAGTACTATTCTAATAGTCGTATCATGACCCTCTTTGGTATACACTTAATCTATAAAATTGTAGTAAAGATCCTAACCTCAATTGGCGCAACCTAACTTCATCACTTGCTAAACAATCCATACATGTTATGAAAACTTTACTAACTGTATTTTCTAATGTAATGATGTTCATTTTCTAGTTGTCTCTTACAAAATTACTTGCATATTGTCACATATCTAGATAAAGTGCAAAATTTGACCTCACATGCTGCAACACTTTTGTTTCCCTATATTAAGAAAACCATCTCTCCTCCTATCGCTCAAAGTTCGGGTGTATAATTGGATGAAGAAGCTACACAATGTTGTCTTAAGTCATAGGTAGTGCCTTTACTAATTGGCACTCAACATGAGACTATCACCACATTTTGCATCTCCTCGAAACCAGTATGTCACAAACTCAACACTAAGCCTCTCCACTATACTCACTTTATGAAGCAACTCAAAACAATCAACTATGAAAGAATAAGCATCTTCATAATCAATACCCATGAACTTTATGAACTTAATAACAAAAACATGTTGAACACTAGTCGTTACAGGCCCTGTAGTCAATCGAGAAAATATACATATTTCCAAGGACACTTTTTTTATTTATTTCTAGTATTGTTATTTCAACTTCTAATACTCTAGTACTAACCATATATGAAATAGAGTGAAAAAGTTCAGATAACAATTTGTATCACCTAGATACCAATTGAATTCAAGTAGTAGCACGAAAGAAAGAAGGAATGAAGTTTTCCTAAAGTCTTATAGCCTCTCGAACAAAAGTAAAGGCGTCCCCATACCGTTCCACAAGACTCTACTAGACTTGTCCTTGTATGATGAGATCACCGAACCAAACACTCTGATACCAAGTTTGTCACGACCCAAATTGAGTCATGAGTGGCACCCACACTTAACCTCCTAAGTGGGCGGACCAAGGAATCTAAACCCCAATACATACCAATAATTCAACTACGAATAACAACAATAACGCGGAAGCTCCAAAACTTATTTAAGTAACTAATCAAATAAACCTCTAAAGTCTATTACATATTATCCTCAAAATCTGAAAGTCATCGCATTAAGGACATCTAATCTCTAAATACTAAGTCTAAGAGTATCAAGGACACCGAAATAAATGAAATAAAGTAATTTGTGTCCGAAAACTATGGACATCAAGTCACGACCGAGGGAATCCAACACAAGCTCGAATAAATAGCTCACCCTTAAACCTGATATGCTGAGACTGGCTAGAGCTGAGGGCGAGTCAAATTCGCTGGTACACTCGATGTACTCCATAAAAGGAAAACAAAGAAAAATACAAGTAGGGCTCAGTACGGGGCAACATGTACTGAGTAGGTATCATCGGCCAACCCAAAATAGAAACTAATATACAATGAATAATAGTATAAAGTCAACTATAGCATTTAGCAGGTGATAAGAAACAACAACATGAACAAGTGACAGTTGAAGCAAGTACATAATCAAACACAATATCAAGCACACACACGAGGACTCATGCCTCTATTTCACACTCGTTTGGTAAATGCATTCATTGAGATTGAGTACATTAAGTTAATTCAATATCTTTTTCCTTTAATCTTACCGTGTCGAAACGTGACACTCTGATCCAATTATACCATGTCGGAACGTGACACTCCGATCCAATAATACCGTGTCGGAACGTGACACTCCGATCCAAAAATACCGTGTCAGAACGTGACACTCCGATCCAAAAATATCATGTCGGAACGTGACACTCCGATCCAAAAATACCGTGTCGGAACGTGACACTCCGATCCAAGAATATTATTAATTTATCATTTATTATCACCACTTTTCAATTCATTAATAATATTACATCAAGCCTTCTGTATTCAAGGCATCACTTCGATAGAGAGGTTTTCAGATTATAAATCTCACGATCTCAGGATTTTAGACCAATCACAAACCACACAATCACACAATCAAGTACATGGAGAACTTCACATTATCACTCAATGCATATCAATCACTATTAAGAGTCTATCTATCAAATAGAATAAATCATAACCTACCTCCACCGAAGAACCGAAGTCAAGCAACTACTTCTCCAATACTTTTCCTTTCCTCAATGCCTCCGAACCTTTCCAATCTATCAAGTATATATGCATAATTTGTAAGTTAACGAGTCTATAAACACTTATATTATTCTTTGTCTAGCCTAGACCCAAAACTCACCTAATTCTATAATCAATTTCCTAAAGTTCAAACCTAAGGGTAGATCTTAATTCCTCCAATTAGCATAACTTTTAATGGAATTTAAATAATTCGATAAACCTAATATTTAATTATCTATACCAATTTATCAAAACTTAGATTATAATGTGATAACCGTAGAAATCCCCATAACCGAAACCACAAATTTATCCAGTACTTTAACTACGACAAAACATTAACCTGCTAATAATTTGTTCCTTATACAATTTCCAGTGACCGACTACTCCAAGCCAATTATTAGCATCACTAGAGGCAATTAATTATCACCTTTCCCTACTCAAACTTGTACCTTTAAGTACTCATTCTAACATAAAACCAATTTAATTGTTGATTCTTTTCCTCCCAAACCAACACCACACATAACCCTTTTACTAAGCACGCAACCCATTCATTAAACCCAATAAACAATATTAGAAATCAAATTTGATTAATAATCACAGCCAACACTTTAGTTACTGATTATTAATGGTTGGTCACAACATTCCATCCACAATGCACTTTAAATTATTCAATACCACCATATAATATTAATTTTACTATTCACTCAGCCATAAAATGGCACTAAGTCATATCAGGTAATTATACAATACCTTCCGCCCAATAATTAATATGCAAAGAACAATATTGACGGTTGTTGTAGATTTACCTGAGGGTACCGCCATCTCGTGAGCTGCAGGTAAGCATTCGCTCTATTGTCTCGTCTTTTAATTATTTAGGGTTAATAATTATCAACCAATTAATAAGTAAATAACTACTAAACCCTATAATTTCTTTTTACAGAATATTTAATCCCTAATTATTATATAAGACCAACTATAAAAGTGTGAAAGTAACCCTCTATAAATTTTAATGTTATTTTCTTTAACCACCAACTAAATAAATTATTAAAAGTACCCATTAATTCTATAATTGTAGTTATGGATAGTCCAAATATCCATTTAGAATCTATCGGAAAGTATTTTATGAAATAAAAAGTTGTAGTACTCAAAACGACCAAATGGGTCGTTACATATATACTCCTTCCGTCCCTTTTTAGTTGTCCACTTTAGAAATGACACATATATTAAGGCAACAATAATTAGCATAGTGAAGTTACAATTTTGCCCTTATTAATTATGATTCCAAAATAAATTTATTCAAGATAACTAATCAATGTTGGGGGAAGTTTAAATGAGGGTATAATAGGAAAAAAAAGTTGTCTTTTCTTGATTTGTCAAAATTGACAAGTAAATAGGGACATCTAAAAGAGGAAATATGGACAAGTAAATAGGGACGGAGGGAGTATAGAATAAAAGAGAATTCTAGGCCTGCCTACATGGCGCCACCACAAGTCAGGATTCTCTTTAAATTTATTTTATTTCTAAAACTAGTCTTCCCTTTTCATGAAAAGTTGTGATTTTTATGAAAAGCTGTAAATTTTATGAAAAATTGTCTTTTATGAAAAGTTGTGAATTTTATAAAGAGTTGCGACTTTTATGAAATGTTGTGACCTTTCCGAAGGGTTGTAACTTTTCCAAAGAATTGTGACCTTTCTGATAAGACGCAATAATCATTTTTTTCACACTACCCTTTGATGTCTATAAATAGAGGACTCACTGTACATTCAGTGGGCTCAATTTTTTTCGTTCTGTTTCATTCTATTGTTGCATATCCTGGTATGTTTTTACAATCATTAATTTATACTTATATTATTAATTGTTATTTTTGAATATATGCTTGAAACTTAGTTGTTTATGTTTATGCAAAGTTATTGTTATAATTATTTGTTAGTACAGATTAAATAACAAATGTTAATTGAATATTCAAGCAAGTTTTCTCTACTGAAATTGTTGAAGGTTCAATTAAAAAAAGCTCTTACAAATCCCTAATTTCTTCATCAACAACGTTATTCCTTCACATACAATGATGCGATTTTGTGTTCTTTAGAAAATCCTCTAAGAGTTAATAACTTTGCATTCCCATATTTTTTTATTTTTATGTTGTTATCGATTTTTAATAAATTTTATCAATTGATATTATGTGTACTTTAAGGATTGAAAGTTGATTGAAGTGTTAAGTCAATTTTTTGAGGTATCTTATGTCAAAACACACGAACTTTTCTTGTTAGAATGATTTTTATTTTTTCTCGCTGTTTTGTTGTCTCCTTAAAATTGTATTGATTATTTTTTGTTTGATATGTATATGATCTCACTATGACAAAGCTTTTCGTCCTTTTAATGTTTTTCTTTTTTTCCTTCTCATTCGGCTCTTCTAAATATTTTTGGTATAAGTTATGATTATTTTCGGCAAACTTAATTTGAAGAATATGAAACAAAACCTACTCTAAATAAAAGTAATATCTTAAGCTACAAAAGATATGTCTAATAACATAGATTTGTTATCCTTCATGTCCCAAGTCATTGTTGAGCGTTTGAGTTATCTAGGTTAGACTCATTTTTAATTTTTTAATGTTCGAGAATATTTATTTAACATGAGTCTAGAATCCAATATTTTGATCTATGTGTACTTTCATAATGTAACAATTATACATAAATATTTCAGAAAAGTCGTAAAGTTGCATTGAAGAAGCATCCAGAAGGGCCTTCCGTAGTTTAATAAAGAATGAATTTCTATAAGGGTCAACAATATTATTTTGTTGTTGTTCCAAAATTATTTTTCTCCTTCTATTTGTTAGCGTAACAATGTAATAATAACGAAAAGTGGTGAACATTTGACCTCAGACAAGTAGATTGTATCTAAAAAAATTTATATATGTTATTGCGGTGTACATTTTTTAATGGCCTTAACTTATTTATAACTAATATTGATTATCGAAAACTTTCACATAAATTTTTTTTTACACAAGGAGTTATTCTAACCATAAAATTATTAGATTCTATATTTTTCATGTATAAAAAAAAAAAGTGATGCTTAATTGATACATAAAAACATCACTCAATTTAAAAAAGACAATTATATCATCAAACATATAATATGATAAATTATGTAAAAGATAAAAATAATTAGATATCAAGATATTTTTAATTATTAACTATATATTTACAATTTTTGAGATATGCGATAATGTCAAACATTTAATTTCTACAGAAATGTTCTAAAAACCTACAAATTTTTTTTTCTTATAACAATTGATTATTAAAAGGGTTGTTCAAAAGGTTATAAAGATTATTTATGTCTGCGTGAAACGCGAATAAATTACCTAATTTAAGATAATTTTATATTCAAAATTTGAGAACAAGATCTTCAAATTAATCGAGAGCACTAAAATGAATCCAAATAAAATACCAATAAAAATGTTATTCATCTATTTCAATATTATACCATAACCATATACCTTATTCTTTCGCATCTCAATTTTATTAACTCACTAAGTAGAGACCGATTTAGAATTTAATCTTATTCAAGTTCAAAATTGATATATTTAGATGCAAATTTAAAGCTCGAAAAATGCAAAAATGGTGTAAAGTAAAAAAACAGCTAGAAATTCAAAATCAGAGAGAAGAAGAAGATGATTCCAGATTCCGAAAGATTTCATTGATAAGAAAATTGAGTCAATTACATCAAAGATTCACCATTTTTAACCTCCAAATCCATAAAGAGTTCTTCCTTGTCTCTTCAAAGCATAAACAACATCCATAGCAGTAACAGTTTTTCTCCGAGCATGTTCAGTGTAAGTAACAGAATCACGAATCACATTTTCCAAAAAAATCTTCAAAACACCTCTTGTTTCTTCATAGATCAACCCACTGATTCTCTTCACTCCACCTCTTCTCGCTAACCTCCGAATTGCTGGCTTAGTGATTCCCTGAATGTTGTCACGGAGAACTTTCCGGTGACGTTTTGCTCCGCCCTTTCCTAATCCCTTGCCTCCCTTTCCACGGCCAGACATTCTTTTTGAAGAATGGATTGATTTGAGAAGACGAGTGGAGTTGAAGTGATGGTGAAGAGAAAATGGAGGGGCGGGAGTTTATATAAGGGAAATTTTGGAGGGATTTTTTGAATTTTGGATGGAAAATTTTGGCGGTTGATTGAACTTTTGGATGGACGGTTTGAGATTGCGATCCGAGTGAGCTGTTTTCGCTCATTCTGGACCTTCGATTACATTGCAATCAACGGACAGTAATTATTTGTGTATTTTAATAGGATTGATTATGTGGCATGTTTTTGTAATTTTTCCCTGGAAAATTTGCTATATATGACATGTTAAAGGAAGTATGTAGATAAAAGAAACATATCTAAAATAAAATAATGCAATAATTCAAGTGTAAAAAACATCGAATTTCTTTTATTACGGACAATAATGTTACTTTTTTTATATTATTCAAATACTATAAAAGTGCTTAAAATAAGCCAATTATAATGAATTTGATACTTGTAGTAATACTTGATAAGAAAAACTAAACTTGACGTAATAAGAATCTAACTCCTCATAGCAACAAAGATGGACCTCTTGGTGAAAGGCAAATCAAGACTCTAAATTGTTGACATGTCCAATTAATCCCAATAGTCAAATCAACAACATATATTTCAAACTTATACATGTGTATATCAAAGTAGGGGTAAAGTTTGAATCCAATTACTATCTTCAGACTTCACTTATGAAATTACATTACACCAAATATGTTGTTCGTTGTTGATAGATGTGTACAAAAAGTAGTACTAACATTTAAACTTACATATAAGTAGTAGCAATGGCATTCTCTATAAATGGGGAAACAAAATTGCAAGATTTTAGGTTGAAAATGAGTAACCAAATGAATCAGTAATTTACTCAAAATGATTACCTGTAGGGAACTCATAAGGGCATTAACAAAACCTTTACTTCCTCTCAAATGACCAGAACAGTAAATGTGATACTAACATTCCACAAGCACAAACAAATATCTAGCCACACCAATACATGTAGCGTTGTTCTGGTTCTCAAAGAAACAACAGAACTTAAAGAGAAACTTTTGAAGCAACGACTACAATTTCATACCAAAGTTTACTACCACAATTAGCATATAATCAATACTCAACAAGAAACAAAACTAGCTCATAAGGACAAACTTCAAATACTACAGCACCCCTTTCAAAAATGGCATCTGATGAGCACAATTTTATTGAGAAGATTATATTCCCTTGTACCAGTAACAAAATTGTCTTAAGCAACAATCAGCAAAAAATTAATTACAATGTAAGAATGATGTACAAATACCAGAAATGAAAATGCACAAACTTCATGAATGCATATACACAACAACAAGAGAAGTTTTTGATAACACACAGTTGTTTCCAATAGACTCTTGACAAATTCACAGCAACACCAATTCAAATATTCACAGAACAAAGGAAAGATAATTACTTTGTAGATAGACAAAAGATATGAGCTTTCAACACAGCAATTCATAGAAGAAAATTTAATCCAAAATACTAATGAGATTCATTTCATTACACAAATTCACCAGTTATAGTAATCTCACAATCTTCACCTACATAGAAATTTAAGCAAAACACCAGCTAGATTCAATGGCAAATACATACGAAATTAACCACCAAACCCGTAAAGAGTTCTTCCTTGTCTCTTCAAAGCATAAACAACATCCATTGCAGTAACAGTCTTTCTCCTAGCATGTTCAGTGTAAGTCACAGAATCACGAATCACATTCTCCAAAAAGATCTTCAAAACACCTCTTGTTTCTTCATAGATCAATCCACTGATTCTCTTCACTCCACCTCTTCTCGCCAACCTCCTAATCGCCGGCTTAGTTATTCCCTGAATGTTATCACGGAGAACTTTCCGATGACGCTTTGCTCCTCCCTTTCCCAAACCCTTGCCTCCCTTTCCACGGCCAGACATTTTTCAGAGATCAAATTGAACTGAGAAGAGATTGAATTGATTTGTGATGTAAATCAATGGGATTAGGGTTATGGTTTTATAGAGATTTTGATTTTCGAATTTGGGGATTTTTTTTGGTTTTGGCGGTAGAATTTGAATTTTGTTTTCGATTTTTGGAGCGAATTTTTTGTTTTTAATATGAGCCGCTCGATGAAATGTGTATCTAACGGTGGATCGATATGTATAGATAGAAGCACGCGGATCAGTGACGTGGAGTACTTCTATTTATTTAGTGTAATTAATTACTATTGATTAATTCTCTTTGAAGCCAATTACTTAATATTTAAATGTTTTCAATCTAAAGATATTACAAGTCAACCCTAGTTGTAATGGCAATGTTTGTTTGAATATTTCCTGAATATTAACTTGATTATTATTAGGTATAGATATTTGATGTTTGAATTTTATTTATCGGTTATAAATAAAAGTATGTAAAAATTCTAGTTTAATAATTTTGTGTATTTAGAATAAGGATTGTATTTGTTAGTCAGTTTAATAAAAAAAAATAGAAAAGTATGAACATGAAAAGGGAAAAAAAAAGGTAAGCATAAGTAAGTAATGAAGTTATGACTATAACTAATAGACATCATTTAAATATATGTAAAAAATCTTTTGAATATTCGTATTTGAATTTTACTATGTGCATGACAATAACGATGATAATTATAAATATTCTAATATTATGTTTATATATGTAATATGTTTCTTATAAAATATTATTACATAATATTTAGTAGGACTATTATATAGAGCCATATGGATAATTTTACAAATAAAGTAATGCTGAAATGAATATTGATGTTATTATAGAGAAGAAAAATATAATAAGAAAATTTGTTTCTGGATAAAATCATGTTGTTATAATGAAATATTGTTATAACGAAGTTTGATTGTAAGAAAAAATTAGCACTTAAATAATTTGCATAAAGTATTATAGCAGTTAAGGCATGGTGTAATGGCCAGTTGATGGTCTGTGGTTTGGTGAAAATAAAGTGGTAAAAATAAACGTGAGAGGTAGATCATTTGATCATGTAGTAATTTTATATTGAGTTGTGTGAGATTCAGGAATAAATATGATTGTAATGTTTCTGGTAAAAATTCTAAGTTTAATAATGCACTAACGAATTAATAAATCATCGTTTTACCTGTAAAAAATAACCACAATTGAGAAAAATCATATTAACATCTAACACATAGAGTATTATATTGGTTTGAGAGTGATTTAATTTGAAATTGTATCAATAAATTAAGATTGAAATCAAAAGATGATTCAACAATATGTTTCTTATAAAATTGTAACATTCTTGTTCAAATATTTTATCATTAAATTATTGATGAACATAAGTCTACATATGTTGATTAAATTGTAGCTTATTTAATAGGTAATGAGTTCTTGACATCTCTATTTCATTTGAAAAGTGAATAACTGAAGATTAATAAGGATTTTACTTGAAGTGTTGAATTGATATTTGATTCACTAAAGGCTCTCAAATTCCACTTTGACATCAAATTAAAATTTAGCAACTTTAGAATTATTTAAAAAAAAAAGATTCATGTGACAATAGAACAAAGACAATGTATATAATATATTTGTTTTATCTTTATTTTCGATTTAACTAATAAGAACAATTAATTGAAATCACTTGTTACAATCGTATTGTATGAGAATAAGTCATTAGAATCAATTGCTAAAACGATGGAGTAATAATGATCTCCATTTAATGTTTTCGAGAGTGAAAACTAGAGAGAATCAAATTATAAAAAATAAATAATAAAAGATCAAAATTGATCATTTCAAAAATACATAACAAATGAAGACTATCTTATGTCAAGGGCATTACCTATATAAAAAACATTAAAGCGTTGGATACATGACATTATCATAATCTAAATACTTATTATAAAAAAAATATATATACTAAATATTTATCGATAGTAAATAAAGGCAAATCAAATTCATTTATATAATCACAAAAGTAAATTTGACTAGAGTTACTATCAAAAGATAAATGTGTACCATCGCAAATTTGCGATAATATAATGGCTTAAAAAATATAAAAAATTAAACAAAAATAATTATTAAAGATACATATAATCGACTCGCTAGTTTACCACTAATGAATTGTTGATATTTTGTATCAAGTAACTTTCAACATAATTTAAAATCAAAATTTTTCTTTTACTCAATCATTCTGCTTTCTGTCTTTTATTATTACTACTACTATCTTTAAGTGTTTTTTTATTTTTCTATTTCTATGAAAAAAAAAACGTTATTTTCTTTCCAATTCTCCTTTGTTTATTTTCTTTTGAATTAAGTTATGAAATTATATTTATTATGTTATTGTTTTCTACAAACTCTTCTTATCAATAAGTTAAAAAAAACATATCAACAAATAGTCTATATAAAATAAATACTTAATCAATTCCATTTCTTAACTCAAAATTTAACTAAATACTACACTTTAGATACATTTGACTTAGGCGGTTCAAAATCAAACTGAAATCGATAATTCGAATCGAAAGAAAGTTATTGGTTCATTGGTAATGGGTTATTGATTTAACGGTTTTGATTTTTTTTATTATCGGTTTGAGGTTTTTCTTAACGGATTAACCGATAACTCGATAATAAATTAATGAATTATATTTATACCATTCGGTATATAAAGTCCTTGACTTTGAATTTAGTTTCATATTTTTATTTCTGACAGTCTCAAACTTTCTATTATTCTACAATGTGTTAGTGTTGTTTTTTAGAAAGATACAATCTATTAACTCATGTACATGCGTTATTATAACAATCAATAACCGATAAGTCAATATCTCAATAGTTATTAATGATTTAACATGTCTACAAATCGATAAACTTTAAAATCGAACTGAACATATCAATATGTGACTCTAATTTGACTTATTAATGAATAATCACATATATATAAAAGAAAACCCTAGGCCTGCATACGTGGCGCCACCACAAATATAAAATAGAACCCTATGCCTGCCTACGTGGCGCTACCACAAACAAGGATTCTTTTTAAATTTATTTATTTCCAAAACTAGTCTTCCCCTTTCATGAAACGTTGTGACTTTTATGAAAAGTTGTGATTTTTATGAATATTTGCGATTTTTATGAAAAATTGTGACTTTTATGAAAGACTGTTACCTTTCCGAAGGGTTGTAACTTTTCCAAAGAGTTGTGACCTTTCCGATAAAGCACAATAAACATTTGTTGCCACTACCCTTTCTTTGTTGTTTATAAATAGAGGTATTTCCTTTCATTTTAAAACAACAAAAATTCTGAACTTCTTCTTCTTCTGCACAAATAAATATTCACGTACTTTGCTCATGTTGAGTGACTTACTACACCATTGTAGTATCAATACACTGGTGAATAGAATCGTTCTATCCTGAGATGATCTATTCCTTTAAATCTCGAGTACTAGAGGTGAATAATTTTCTTAAAGGGACACTGTGCATTCAGTGGGCTAAATTTTTTCCTTTCTGTTTCATTCTATGTATGTTTTTTTATAGGCATTAGTTTATGCTTATGTTATTAGTATAGCACTTTAAGATTTCGGAGGAATGCTTTGCCTTAAGATAAAATGTTATTGACAATATAGAATATTTATCGAAAATACGGATATTACTGAATAATCATATGTAAACTTAATAAAAGAGTTCAATCCCGTGCGAAGCACATGTAATTTACCTAGTATTAGTAAAATAGTGAATCTAATTACCAATAGTTAAAAAGTTAGTTTGACATAGTTTTTTTATAAAATATAAATAGTTAAACCAGCTTATAAATTTTAACAAATTACAGAAATAATAGGTAGTATTTATTACTCCATTTTTTAAAAATAAAAATAAAAATATAGGAGTGTGAAGTCCATCCCTAATCTTAAAGCTTTGGCTCGTCTTCTTCCTTTCCACTTTTCTGCAATTTTTTTTTTTGAGCTCACACCAAATTTCTTCATTATTTACAGCTTATTGAAGCCAAATTTAAGAACCCCAGAAGCACAAAATCCATTTTTTTTCACACACAGTTAGTCAAATTCAAGAAAAAAAATGGCATGTAGAGTTCAACATTCAATTCAGAGCAGTTTTTGGTTCTTATCTTCAGCCCCTTTACGAAATTGGTTGAACCCAAGAAGGATTTTTTTCAAGAATCGAATTAGTTTTGGCAAAGAATTGTTTTTTTCATCTTCTTCAAGAACTGCCCTTTACTGCACTTGCAGCAGCAGCAGCAGTAGTGGTGGTGATAAAGATGGTTTTTTGGCTAATGGGGTTGGGGGTGATGATTCTTTTGTACTCACAACTCCACTTTATTATGTTAATGCTCCTCCTCATATGGGGAGTGCTTATACTACCATTGCTGCTGATGCCATTGCTCGTTTTCAGGTTATACCCCTTTTAAGATTTGTAATTGTTGTTTTTAAAGATTTGATCTTTTTGTTTGAATTCTGGATTATCATATTGTAATTGTTGGTTTCAATGATTTGAGTTTTATGTTTGAATTCTCGATTATGGTATTGTTTTGTTGTAGTTACTGGTTAGAATGATTTGTCATGTTGTTTATGGACTGTTTTTTCCTTGAGCTGAGTGTCTATAGGAAGCAACCTCTTTACCTCCAAGGTAGGGGTAAGGTTTGCGTACACTCTACCCTCCTTAGGATTTGTGATATTACACTGAGTATGTTGTTGTAATTTTATGGAGTCTATGTTGTATGCAGAGAGAAGTGCGTGATTTAAGAGACTGTTTAGTTTTACTAATCCTATAACTCTCATTAAAGACAGAACTTTTAGTAGAATTAGACTGAAATGTGACCGAATGGAGAGAAGAAACATATATAATATTCACTATTCACATAGTTGTCCCCGACTGAGTTGAGATTGAGGTGTAGTTGATTGATTATCTAATTTGACGGAGTGAAGTTATCTTCAGACTACCTCTTTAGTGTAGTGATTATACCACTGCTGCTGCTGACGCCATTGCTCGTTTTCAAGTTACACTCTTTAAGATTGCAAGTGTTGGTCTCATAGATTTGACCTTTATGTTTGGCCCGGACACCACGGTTATGAAAGAAAAAGAAAATAAAAAAAGATTTGACCTTTATGTTTAAATCTTATGGAGAATTTGAAGTTCTCAGTATAATTTTATGGAGGTCCATTTAGTTTGGTTATAGACTTGTATGTTAGTGCAGGGAGAAGTGTGAAATTTTAAAGAATCTCTAGTCTTACAAATTCTTTACTTCGCATTAAAGACATAGTTTTTAATAGTATTAGAATGAAATCGGCCCAAAAGGAGACGAATGTATATGGAGGATTCATATAGTTATCCCTGACTAGGGTGAGATTGAGATGTAGCTGATTGATTATCTAATTTGACGGAGTGAAGTTATCTTCACACTACCTCTTTAGTGTAGTGATTACACCACCATTGTTGCTGACACCGTTACCCGTTCTCACATTACACTCTTTTAAGATCGTAATTGTTTTTTTCAAAGATTTGAACTTTGTGTTTAAATCGTAGGGAGGATTTTAAATTCTCAGTATAATTTTATGGAGGACTTTTAGTTTGGTTATAGACTTGTTTGTTTGTGCCGGGAGAAGTGTGAGATTTTAGAGAATCCCAAGTTTTATAAATCCTCTAATTTGCATTTAAGACAGATTGATTAGTATTATAGAATGAAATGGGCCAGAATATAGAGGAACAGATATAGAGGATTCATCTAGCTGACCCCAACTAGGTTGAATTGAGGCGTAGTTGATTGATTTTCTAAATTTCCAGTCTGAAGTATCTTCATATTACCTCTTTAGTGCATCTTAAATGCATTTGTTCCTACTATGATTCAGTACATTTGCTGGTCTTCCTTTGCATTACAAGGTTATAGCCTCTTTTATGGTGATGTCTTATCATAATATTTAGGGGGCGGATGTCATAGTTGACCTAAGCCATCTCTATTCATGTTTTTGGTTGTCTATTCGAATATGAATTCAGGAGTCTTGGAACTCTTTCATATACTTAGTTTGTTAGGCATAGATGGTAATCAGAGCCTCCTTTTTCACTTAGCAATGAACTTCCTTGTGGTTGTGATGAAAAGATGCCTCCTCCACGAATAGACTGCCACAAAATATGATTTTAGCTTTTTTAAGTAGAAGGGAGGACATAATTAAAATAGAATAATGTCAGATTCCTCAAAGTATACTCTGGTGTGCAATTTGCATAGGCTGATGTTTGTAGAGTTCCTTTTCTTGCAGAGGCTACTTGAGAAGAAAGTTATATTCATCACTGGCACAGATGAACATGGAGAGAAGATTGCTACTGCAGCTGCAGCCAATGGTTCTAGCCCAAATGAACACTGTGACGTTGTATCACAAGCTTATAAATCTCTCTGGAAAGATGTATATTCTTCAACTAGTGCTAATTCATTTGTTTTTACTCTCAAGTACAGCATCTGGAATGTTCTTTTTTGATTGGGTGTGGAGGGTTCAAAATTAAGAGTTTAGTTCATGTAAGGGGAGCTCTCATCAATTGAGCTAACGTCATGCCTTTTTATTTCTTTAATTGTTACTGCAGTTAGACATAAGTTATGACAAGTTTATCAGAACAACTGATCCAAAGCATGAAGCTGTTGTGAAGGAATTTTACTCTCGGGTTCTTGCAAATGGTGACATATACAGGGCTGATTATGAGGGACTTTATTGTGTCAACTGTGAGGAGTACAAGGTGAGAACTCAATTTTATTTTTCCAAAGAAATCTTGTGCGTACCCTTAATATGACATTCTTGTCCTCATAGTCTATTACCCCTCCATTTCAATTCGATTTTCTGGTTTCGATTTGTCATGAAGTTTTAAAAAATAATGGAAACTTGTGAATCTTGTAGTCTTAAACTAAAGATATGTGGAATGTACCAAAATGTCCTTTAATGTTGTGGTCTTAAACAGGCCATGTGGAAAGTTGAAATTAAAGAGTTGCCAAAAAAAGGAAAGAGACATTTCTTTGAAACAAACTAAAAAGGAAAGTAAAACAAACAAATTGAACCGGAGGGAGTATATAGGATCATACAATTTTACTACTATCTTTTTTCATGCCTCAGTAGTCAGTAGTCACTCTAGTCATGAGTCGTTCAAGTGATTGGTTCTTCCATAAAAAATTTCATTCATGGTGGAAGATGTTAACCTAGTTACACAGTTTCTAATGACTTCCTTGTGACTTGAGCCGGTAAACTGCATAAATCTACATTCCCATGTTCTTTTCAGAATTCATGCACAAAAGACTGGCGCTGGCAGATGTTGTCTAAAAAGCATATTGATGTTGTTTGGAGTAGTCAGTTGCGAAAAAAAAAAGATTGATATATAATAGAAACCACTTTCCATCTTTTACTTTTCTAGCAATTTCGTGGTGATTGATTGCAACATTGCCTCTTATTTAATACATAGATTGTACAATTTGTAATCACGTTTTCTCGCACTGGCTTAGTGCAAGTTTATCATCTACAAACTATTCCATTACATATAAGAAAATTATTGATGTATAATAGGTAAAATAAAGGATGCATGAGATTATACGAATGTTCTATAGCTCAAAGAATTCGAATTATGCAATATCCAACTAAATCCATGTTTCTTTGGCATTTATGCATGGCTAAATCTAGTTTGTTTATTATTGGGCAGTCCATTTGTAACATTGGAAGAGTTGCAGGACGAGAAGGATTTGCTGGATGATAATTGTTGTCCTACACACTTAAAGCCATGTGTGAAAAGAAAAGAAGATAATTACTTCTTTGCCTTATCAAAGTATCAACAACAATTGGAAGAAGTTTTAAAGCAAAACCCTGGTTTCGTGCAGCCTTCTTATCGCCTAAATGAGGTAGGCAGATTGGAATATCTATTTGGGTTTTTATTTTAAACTCTGCACCTTAATGGTTCGTAATATCACCTGAAAAAGGCTAGAAAAGATGCAGAGATGAGATTGACTTTGGTGAAATATGTAAACAATATCTTTGTTTGGAAAACATCTCATTCCTGGAATTTGCTCACTTCTCAAAACGTATAGTAAATAATTTGAACTCTTCCTGGATTTTCCAAAGCATCAATTTAACCGGAGGTGAAAATTCACATTTTCTGTTGATATGACATTAGTTCAGTCAAACTAGGTTCACTAGAGATGAATTATATTATTCTATAAACCAAAAGATATTTGTCCAGAAAAAAATTTCATTTCCGCACTGCACTATTGTCATTTGCTCTATATGATACTGTTTCCTGAAATACTATTCCAATTGCTGTCTCAGTTTACACGTCATCATTCTTGCATAATTCACATTACACGTTTGCTTCGTTTGAAAACATTATGAAATAAAACTGATATAGACTATTTAAAGGTTCAAGGTTGGATTAAAAATGGCCTGAAAGATTTCTCCATTTCCCGAGCATCAGTAGATTGGGGTATTGCTGTTCCTAATGATTCGAAGCAGACTATATATGTCTGGTTTGATGCTTTATTGGGGTAAGTCATCTATCTCTTTTGCGCCTGGTGCAAATATAGATATTTTGACCTTTTTGATATTCTGTCTTCGTTTGGATTCTGTTCATTATGTTATTCAATAGTGTTGGCATCTTTTCCCTTTCTGAAAGTGCCTGTATAGTTCTTTATAAATAAAACGTCTGTGTAGTCTTTTTTTTCATAATTTTTTTTTACATGGTGGTTGTTATTTTCCCATATATTCAGGGGTTCATCTCGAGTAAACTTGGAAAATTTCACTGCCTGTACTTCAAAATAGATTCAACTTAGCTAGTTGCATGTTACATAATGTTGCTAGGGCTTTAAGTTCTTTTCTGAATCTGGTCAACCCACATGCTGCATGCGAAGGGTTCTTAAATTCCAAAGCACCCCTAGTCAACATTTCAGTAATTGAACTGTTGTTATGAACATAGTAGCAAGTGACTCTCATCGTTATGTACCCTGAATATGATGTTCCATTCATCCGTTGTCGTATCTTAATCTCCCTTATCATTTTCTTCTCCTTTTGCTCTTTTTTGGGTCAAACAGTTATGTATCTGCACTTCTGGAGGATAGCGAGCTAGCCAGTTTAGATACTGCAATTTCTTCTGGATGGCCTGCCTCGCTCCACTTAATTGGCAAGGTATGCAGTGCTTTTAGTCACATTTAAATTCAGATAAGCTAGTGCTTGTTTGGGGTGGGGGGGAGGTTGTTGTGGATCTTGTTTGGACAGTCTTAGTTCCATGAACTTCCTTGGTAGTTTCTTACAAAATCTAGTCGTCGTTGGCACTTGGCAGATAAGGAGATTGTTACTCATACAAAAAGGGTAAACTAAGCACGTAGTTAAACAGATGAATTACGTTCTTATGTCATTCAAGTTTCAAGTCCAAGCGTAAGTATTAATAGGCACTGGAGTTGTGCTATTCTTGTTGGTGTATGCCAATTAGTATCTTCTTGATCTTTGATTATAGATTTTGTTCCTCGGTTAACCTTGAAGAAACTCAGATGTTTGATATTAATATCTTTTATATACGTTCAAAGTTCTCATTTTAGATGCTTCTTTGGATACACCTAAAAGCATCTTGTTATCATAACTAAGCAACGTTGGAAAGCTAAAGTTCTTTTATGTTTAAATGAAATAAAATATGAAAGGTTATATAGTTCATGTACTTTTGTTGCTAGAGAACTTTCTCAAAATCCTCTTATTGATGAAGACGTTCCTTTTTACTTAGCTAAATTTCATCTAATCAATGTGTCTCCTTAAACATTTTGTTCTCCTTAACAATTTTGACAGGATATATTGCGATTTCACGCTGTTTATTGGCCAGCGATGTTAATGTCAGCAGGAATTGGTCTCCCTAAGATGGTATTTGGTCATGGATTCTTGACCAAGGTATTTACGTTACAGTTGGAACTTTTACTCTATATTTTTCTTGACCTTGGAAGATCTGGTTCTTCGACATTGTCTGAGTTGTAGTTTGTTATCACCTATTCCATCTCCTTACCAACCACCCCTCCAAGAAAAAGGAAAGGAAAAGACAAATAAACAACAGTAGATGAAGTTCTTATATGTTTCAGGAGTTTCTTACTACTATACCAATATTACATCTGCTGACGTTGCTCTAATTCTTCGTTCATATGAAGCTTTGTAGAAGCATGCATTAAACGTTTGTATGATTGATAAAAATCTGTTCAAATACATCAGTCTTCTTTGATCGAGATAATTTTGTATTTTTCTGTCTGGACTGCGTTAACATTATTTCATACATATACTGTTTTAAGCTATATAACTTCGATAAAAACATATAGGCAAGCATGTAGTTATGCTAATTCACGTATAGTCCTGTTTTATATTTGATGCAGCTGTTCTTTTATTTTTGAAATTTTAGGATGGAATGAAGATGGGTAAGTCACTGGGAAATACACTCGAGCCAACAGACTTGGTTCAGAGGTTTGGACCTGATGCAGTCAGGTACTTTTTCCTCAGGGAGGTAGAATTTGGTAATGACGGGGACTACTCAGAGGAACGGTTCATCAGAATGATAAACGCAAATTTAGCTAATACAATTGGTACTTAATTTGTTTTAAATATGTTGCATTGTCATTTCGTTCTGATTACTTTTGGAACGTAGGCATGGATATTGAGTCTGACCTAAGGTTTATTAATGCAGGTAATCTTCTAAATCGCACACTTGGACTTCTGAAAAAGAACTGCCAATCAACTCTGGCCGTTGATTCAGATATTGCGGCAGAAGGAAACGAATTCAAGGCTGCAGTGGAGAAACTGGTAAACACATCTCTCTTTTCATGCATTGAGATGTACATAGAATGCAGTTTAACCGCGTAAGGTGCTTATAGGTTAATAAACGAAGCCCATGTATGCGTTTGATGATGTAATGTGTTGTCTGTATAGGTAGAGAAAGCATGCGTGCACTATCAAAAATTGGAATTATCAGCAGCTTGCGAGACTGTGCTAGAGATTGGTAATGCTGGAAATTTATACATTGATGGACAAGCACCGTGGACTCTTTTCAAGCAAGGCGGCACAGCCTTTGAAACTGCAGCAAAGGTTTTTCTTCAAGCTATTTCCTTAAATTTTGTGGGTATAGAACTCACTGAAGTTATCGTCATTGCATTCTAAGATGCTTTATTCTTCCCTTTGATTATTCATTAGGATCTCGTAATTGTATTAGAAGCAATGAGAATCATATCAATTGCGCTATCACCAATTACACCAGGCTTGAGCTTGAAAATATATTCCCAACTTGGCTACACCGAGGAACAATTCAAAGCTGTTAGCTGGGTACATTCATCTTTCTTTTGCTATATCTTAGATGATTTTCTAGCAAAAAATTGTTATTTTCTTGTGAGTGATCGATTATCTTGTTTTCAGAGTGATACAAAATGGGGAGGGCTGAAAGCCGGTCAAGTAATGGCACAGGCAACACCAATCTTTGCCAGAATAGAAGATGGAACTGAAGCTGAGACCAAAAGTGCAGCAACAAAGAAAGTTAAGAAGGAGAAGACACCTAAAAGTAAGAGTCCCGTTGAAGCTTAGAACTTTTTTTCATGCTAATCTTAAACATCATTTTTTTCTCCTCCGCGAACTGTAAAACATTGATTCTTACAACCAATAAGTATCTATCGATATTGCTTTGCATAGATTTTGTTTTAACCAACTGTGTTATTAGTCATAAGTCATAACTTAGAGCTGGATTGTCCCTTGTAATGTCAAGAACTATCAGTTTTTCGACCAATTTTCTACGTTCACTCTTGCCATTTACCTGTTCCATCGATTAGTAGCTAGCAACTAGCAACGTTGCACGTTTCCTTAAGGGAAACGAGTCGTTTTCCTGCAAAACTAGACCAAATTTGGATGGATAACTTTCGTTGTAATACAAGTTGACATTGAGCCCTTGCAACTTTTAAGGTTTTCACACAAGGAAGGAGGCTATTAGTCTGTCATGTGATGGTGTTTAGCAAATACATAATGAGATTTGCTTGAACATGAGTTGATGAATTAATATATCTACCTTAGTTTTCATATACACATATTCCCTTAAGCCGAGGATCTATCAGAAACAATCTCTCTACCTTATGTGCGGGTAAGGTCTACAAATACACTATCTCCAGAGTCCACTTGTGAGATTACACTGAGTATGTTGTTGTACTTTTCATATGTATATGTAGAGAGAACCAGTCATTAAAAACAGCCTCCTGTACTACTTATGGAAAGACCAAACACGAGGTGTTCATATGAACTCAACATTATTTTACTCGGAATGTAAATATAGAGAGAGAAACTTCTAACATTTCAACAAATATTACATTTTGAACTCATCTTGATGCTTACTTTGCATTATTTGCAAGTATTGTCTGTTTATTATCGATTAGGGGTGAGTCTTTCATATTTTAACGAGCATACAAGAACAAAAAAATAGTAATATTTTTCAACGAAGCAGTGTTAGATGATACCACGAATACAAAAAAAATATATTTTTGGATAATAAAAGATGGATGCTGGACATAGTTTATTCTCCATTCAGAAAGACAAAGCAACAAAAGAAAACTTTGAGAAACAAAAGTTGATATCTCAGGTATAAACCAAAGCCAAGATGCAAAAACATATATATTTGTGAACTCTCATTTTCCATCAATTCCCAACCATGGATGCTTGTTTTTCTCACTTCTTTCTTGAAATCCCGAGCCTATCGCGAAAATCTTCCTCCATGAGAGGAAGACCATCGCGCAACTTGACCTTTGGTTCCCACCCTAGCAACTCTTTTGCCTTTGTGATATCGGGTTTTCTCTGTCGAGGATCATCTGGTGTGTTCTCCACGGTGATAATTTTCACTTCCGGATTGATGAGCTACAAGATAACACCCAATTTATGTATCTAACTCTTCAAAGTTTTAATTGCCTAGATCATAAAAGTACTCGTCTAGATTACCACTTTATCTCTCCTGAAGTAATCCCAAGTGAGATCTGAGGAGGGTAGATTGTACACAGACCTTACCCCTACCTTGAGAGATAGAGAGGCTCTTTTCAATAGACCCTCGGCTCATCCCCAAGCACTTCACTAATTGGAAGAGAAAGGGTAAAATCTTAAACGTTTGCCAAAAAATAACTAATATAAGGGTTACCTCTTTCACATTCTCCGCAAGTTCAAGCATTGTGAATTCACCTGATGATACAGGATTGAATTAGGATGATGTATCAAAATTTTAACCTTTTTACGAGTTAAATAGAGAGGAATTGGCAGCGAACTAACCTGGATTTCCAATGTTAATTGGTCCAGTATTTTCTCCATCCATAAGTCTCATAAGGCCATTAACCTACTCATCAAGAAAGGAAGGTAAGTCTCAAAGGATAAAAGAATGTTATAGGTGATTTTTTTCCATCTGCTAAGCGTTGCACAACCTTAGATTGTGTTGGTGGTAGGTAACGCGTACTCAATGGTATAACCCATACACCATCGTTATAAAACTCAAAGATTAGTTCTTACCATGTCAGAAACATAACAAAAGCTGCGCGTTTGTGTTCCTGGTAACTGGACAGTCAAGGGTTCATCACTGCAGTGTGCAAAAACAAAGTTGGCAACTTACGATCAAACTGAGTTAAGGTAACAAAGTTGACGGAAACTGTTAACAGAAAAATTCAGAAGCAATACCGAATTGCCTGGGCAATGAAGTTGCTGACAACACGACCATCATCAATGTTCATTCGAGGACCATAAGTGTTGAAGATCCTAGCAATCCTTATTTCTGTTTTTTGGATCATATCAGAAGAGCTTTGATGGAAGCAACGCGAAAACATATGTGTTCACAGAAGAAAGGTTTACCTATTCCGTGCTGTCTGTGATAATCAAACATCAAAGTCTCAGCCACTCTTTTGCCTTCATCGTAACAACTTCTAACTCCTGAAAATTTGCATAAAATTAGTAGATGTTGAACATTCTTTGACTTCATCACATGTTTACTTTTTCATATTTCAAACCCCTTAGTGAAAATACTGACTCCTCAACTGATCGACCTTATTATCTTATCTTAGTTCAAGAACGAGACCATTCACTATTTCGATTACTTCAATATCATAATGTTAAAAACGTACCAATTGGGTTAACATTGCCCCAATAGGTTTCATCTTGAGGGTGCACGAGTGGATCTCCGTAAACCTCAGAAGTCGATGTGAGTAAAATCCTGTTTTGCACAAGGAACAAATGGTGAGATAGAGGATCTACATTACCAAGAACTAAGTAGTAAGTACAGAGAGAAGATGGTTCCGACCTTGCTCCAGTTCGTTTGGCAAGTCCCAACATGTTCAACGTTCCGATTACATTTGTCTTAATTGTCTGGTAGAAAAACAACAGAAGTCGTAACATCAGAGCAACGTAACAACTAGTGTGACGAACATAAAGAAAAGAAGAAAACTTCTGCAGTTACTAACCTTAACAGGATTATACTTGTAAAAAATGGGGGAAGCAGGGCAAGCAAGGTGATAAATCTGGTCTACTTCAATCAACAATGGCTCAGTAACGTCTGCATAAGAAGAAAATCGACACAAAGGATACTCAGTAACTGAGTCCCACAAGTAGGGTCTATGGAAGGTAGAGTGTACACAGACCTTACCCCTACCTTGACAGGTAGAGAGGTTGTTTTCGATAAACAAAAACACTAACGTTTATAAAGACATAAAGCAATAACAACAACACGATAGTGAGAAACTAGAGGCATAAGAGACAACAAGTAGTAGTAAAAAACCAGAAGCAGTGGTTTTACCATGGCGAATCAGCTCAAATCTTGGATGACCGATCCATTTCTTTAGATTATCTTTTGATCCAGTGAAGTAATTATCAGCAACAATCACCTGAACGCGATGTAAAAAAGTTTATGTAAATACACTCGTATTTAACCATTGATCTACAAGGACGCACCAGCGCGAAAAAACTATTTACCTCATTCTTCTCATTTTCCATCAGTTTGTCAACAAGGTGAGAGCCTATAAATCCAGCACCACCAGTCACCAGAATCCTCATGTTAGCCTGTGATTCAAGTAGTTCAAGAATGGTAATGAATATTAACTATATCGGAAACAGCCTCTCTACCTCCACAACAACGTAGGGGTAAGGTAAGCGACTAATCATACACACCACCCTCCACAGACCCCACTTGTGAAATTACACTACGTAAACAGGAGATGTAAAAGCTATGCCAGTGTGAATTTCCTAGTATTGATAGTCCCAAGCCGGGATAGAGGAGGGGGTTGGACAACTAATGTAAAACTAGTCAATTCGCGATGAATCTTAACAATTGGACTGAAACGGGCTTAAATGGACCACATGGACAAAACTGATCTCAACATACTTGGGATTGAGGCGTAATGGTTATTATAAACACGATATATAAATCTAACTAAGATCCAATCAAGCACATCCTACACTAACTGGATTTACCACATTACAGAGAGGCTTCTGTGCAATACCTGGAAAAATTTCGCCTTTCGCAACGGTGAAGGCTCTGGTGGTGATTTTGTGGATACATGATTGTTCCCATTGGAAGCCATTTTTTCAGATCACTTCAATTCTGTAACCAAAGATCAATCAAATTTTAGAAAAAACAGATTCAAGACAATCCAAGATCAATCAACCCCTTAACACAAACACCCAAAAAAAAACATAACAAGTTGAAATTTTTCGAAACCCATTTTTCCTTAACTCATGAAAAATCTACGTTGCTCAGACTCTTAACAAATGTTTGACATGTGAGTATCAATTCCTCCAAAAATATTGCACTTTATGAAAATTCCACACAATATAAACTCAGTGTTACCTCACACAAGTAGAGAGGTCGAAAGTACAAAAATCAAACATATAATGACACGATAATCGAGGTACAAGGAATAATGAGATAGTAACAGAAATCGAAAAAACAAAAAGCTGAAATCTTGATTCCCAAAATTGAGAAGAGAAGAACACAAAAACAAAAAAAAACTAAATTAAACTCAAAATCATCACCTTGATTAGTACAATTACAATTGCAGAAGGGAAAAAGGTTGAATACAAATAAAATTAGCAAAAAATAAAACAAATTTATAGAACATGAAAAAACAAAAACCCCACAACACCCATCACACCAAACTTTACCAACAAGAGAGAGAAATTACATAAACCTAAAAAAAATATTATTTTTTTAAATAAAAAAAGTAATCTTTCAACACACGCAAAAATAATATAAAAATAAATTAGACAGAAAGACAAAAAAGGGGAAACTGATAGTGAAATCAAACCTTCTTAGTAATAATTACAGATCTGAATCTAATTTTTTTTGAACATCAAACAAATAATTTCAATAGAATTAGCAAATATTTGATAAATTCTGCAAAAAATAAATTTTAAAAAAAGGATCTTTTTAATACCCATTGCTGAAATCTAATCAGTTTTTTTTTGGCTAAATCAAGATTACCAAATACTTAATGAATTCAGCAGAAACAAAGCAAAAATCAATTAAAAAAAGAATCTTTTTAATACCCATTACTGAAATCCAATCAATATTTTTTTTTCCTTAATCAATTCAGCAAAAAACAAAAAACTTTATCTTATACGCATTACCTCTTGAAACAAAAATCTTTCATACACTATAAAAAAAATATTTAAAGAAAAAAGAGGTACCTGTAAAATATATATTTTTTTAAAAAAACGATACAGTGAAAGAAGTAAATTAGAATCCCAGATTATGTTGAGATTTTGATTATAAAAATTATGGGGTTTTATTATTTTATAAGAAAATTGAGATCTTGAAATTAATTACTTAGACTTTTTGGATTGATTTTTTTTTTTTTGGAGTAAATAGTGTTATATGCTATGTAAGTTTACAAGGTCAATATTTGGTCTATTTTTCCCAGTAGATATTTACTACTACTCTATCTTATTAGTTGAAAAATATTATTATTAACAAAATCTTTATAATTTAAATATTTTTTTGCTTCCCATGAACTATGCAACTAACCAATTTTTTTATTTTATTTACGAAGATATAAAGAATTTTAATATGAAACCATGAATACATGTGCCTTATTGTTAATAACAAGATAGTATGTTATACTTTTTTTAATGCAACCGTCTCTTGGGCAACGTCAACAACCTGCCTATGACAAGGCTTGTAATGGGATTGAGATGGTTCAGGTCAGTCATGACATTTGCTTGGTAGACTTAATTAAGAAAAAAAATTACGTTTTTTTTTGGAAATTATGGTAAGCGTTTGATTCTAACAATGTCAAACATAGATTATTTTACTCTAAGGGTGTATTTGTAGTGAAGGAAAATGTTTTTCGTGAAAAAAGATTCTTACTTATTTTTTAGTGTTTGTTTGTATGTAATGGCATCATTGACTATTTTGTTGTGGTTGGACTATTTTAGTTCTTCATATATAAATCACTGAAATAGTTGTGATTATTTTAATATTTCGTATAACCAATGATCAAAATAGTTCTTATTGTATGAAAAAAATGATTATTGTAGTCACAAACTTTTAAGGTGACGGTGTAAATAAAAAAATCTATTAAGTTGAAGCAACAACTCATGTAAACCATATAATGTTAAACGAAAATGTCAAGATTTTTCTTTTTATTTTTTATCCGGTGTTCGATATTTAAATTGAAATCAGACTTAATCCGAATTAATGACAATAATAAATTTAGTTATCAGTCGATTAATTCAAATTTATTAGGTTAAAGAAGTTTGTTGTTATTAGCAGTACAATACACCTAATTTAGGACCAAATTTTATATTATTATTCAAATAATAGAGAGTTCAACTGAAAGTGAATAATCTAATTGAGTTTGGTTCTAAACAAAATTGTTAATCAACATGAGGGTGTATTAAACTCCCCTTTTTGTTATTTTTAATAATAATCCAAACGATTAGTTTAATTTTCGATTCTCTATACTAACTACTTTATAATTATTATTGTTAAGGAAAAAAAATTCAAATATAACATTAACCTTTGAACAATGACTCATTTACGTCATTTGTAAAATATTGAATTTATATATATCCTTGTCTTTCAATAAAATATATACTTATGCTATTATTTTTTAATGAACAATTTAAATAATTTTGCAAATCATTTTTTTCATCATCCCTAGATGGGTCCATATTTACCAAACCAAGCTAGATATCCAGCTCATTTTCAAGAGAATCACCATCCGCTAAATTCAAGAACTTAACCAATCGAAATCGCTCTAGCCCAAATCCACTAAAACTTATACGAACTAGATGTATCACATGAATTTGGTCTAATCTCTTAAACAAACCAGATGGATCATATGAATTTGAGTCAATCTCTTAAACGAATTAGACGTATCATATGAATTTGGGCCAAATTTGCCACCCAGGCTAGAGTTTACCAAACCAACGCTAGATATCTAACCATTTTAAAGAGAATCACCACCTTCTAAATTCAAGTAATTTAACCACAATATCACTCTAGCCCAAATCCACTAAAACTTAAACGAACTAGACGTATCATATGAATTTGGGCCATTTTAAAGAGAATCACCACCCTCTAAATTCAAGTAATTTAACCACAATATCACTCTAGCCCAAATCCACTAAAACTTTAACGAACTAGACATATCATATGAATTTGGGCCATTTTTAAGAGAATCACCACCCTTTAAATTCTAGTAATTTAAACACAATATCACTCTAGCCCAAATCCACTAAAACTTAAACGAACTAGACAAATCATATGAATTTGGGCCTATTTTGCCACTCGAACCAGAGTTTACCAACCCAACGCTAGATATCCAGTCATTTCCAAGAGAATCACCACCCTCTAAATTCAAGTATTTTAACCACAATATCACTCTAGCCCAAATAGAGTAAAACTTAAACGAATTTAGACAAATCATATGAATTTGAGTTGAATCTCTTAAACGAACTAGACGGATCATATGAATTTTGGGCCAAACCAAAGCTAGATATCCAGCCCGTTTCCCAAAACAATCCTCACCCTCAAAACCCAATCAATCTACACCGTCCAATTTAGGTCATTCAATTACCCACCACTATATAAACTCTCCATCATCTTCTCCATCAGTTCATAGAGCAAATCAGGATTTAGGGTTTTTCTCATTTCTCCCTTTTTCAGCAAACCATAGATCTGAACTGAAGAGGTTAAAGTGACGGCGCCGCTGCTGTCCGCCTTGACTGAAAGTTGAATTCGTCTTGGCCCTCTTTTTGTTGTAGTAAAAATCTCTTCTTTTCATTTTTAGGGTTTTTGTTAGTTTTATCTGAAAACCAGTTCAAATGGCTCCAAAAGCAACTAAGGCTGAGAAGAAGATCGCTTATGATACCAAGATGTGTCAACTTCTGGATGATTTTACTCAGGTGCTTGTGGCTGCTGCGGATAATGTTGGATCTAATCAGCTTCAGAGTATTAGGAAAGGTTTGAGAGGTGATTCTGTTGTTCTCATGGGGAAGAATACTATGATGAAGAGAACTATTAGGGTTCATGCTGAGAAAACTGGCAATGAGACCATCCTCAACCTCATCCCTCTCCTTGTTGTAAGTCTTTTTGCCCCTCACTGATATCCTGTTACCATTTTGACATTCAAATTCTGTATATCTATATATTCGAAGCATGCTAATTGTACTGAATATGGTGTTCATATTCGAAGCATGCTAATTGTACTGAATTTGGTGTTCAATTATTGAATCTGATCAATTGATACAGAAAATGATAGAAGTATGTTTTTGTTTTCATAGTATAGGTAGTACTCAGTTAACTGTACTGAATTTGTTGTTCAGTTTATACTAGAGTAATGTAGAATTGATATTCCAATCTGATACAATAAACAACAAAAGCTAACTCTTTAAAAATGTGAGACTGGTGCATGTCGTATCCTCCGAAATAGTGTATTTTTGAAGGGCCGATATGGATGCGGCAACATTTTTTCAGAGTCCTAGCGACTTAGCAAAACTTGTTTACATAGTATAGGTAGTACTCAATTAACTGTACTGAATTTGTTGTTCAGTTTATACTAATGTAATGTAGGATTGATCTTCATCAATGGTGTAATCTGTGTTTAACTGTCTAGTATTCCGGTAATGTTTTTTGATATTTCAATTCCATACATTAAAAGAAAAAGTAAAGAAACTTTTCCATTTGTATGTTCAATGTGTATATTCTAAGCATGTTTTTATTGGATTTCATAGTATATAGCTGTACTAAATTTGTTGTTTGATTTATTATAGGGTAATGTGGGATTGATCTTCACCAAGGGTGACCTCAAGGAAGTGAGTGAGGAAGTCGCAAAGTACAAGGTAAATTAATTGCTTTACTCTTTATATTGTAAAATGATGAAAGTTGCTTATGTTTATGGCTTTCTATGTGTGTTTGGGAATCAGTTTAAAGTATGTTAAACATGTTACATGATATGCTTCGAGTGTTACATGAATGCCATTAAGATTCACTTTTTACTAGTTATATATGAAAGTTTTATAAAGGTCGTTTTCTCTTGAAATTTAACTGAAAAAGTCCTATGGTTTGTATATGCTGTTGCTCTCAATATTATTTTATTGTGTTTCGTCAATTTGTCTTGCATTTCTTTGAATTGTTGAAGACATGTTTTATGTTGGATGTTTGAATTTATTCTAAGTTTTAGTATGTTTTATGCTGAAGTTTGGGTTCTCCATTTATATGTTAATAGGTTGGAGCACCTGCTCGTGTTGGTTTGGTGGCTCCAGTTGATGTTGTTGTCCCTCCTGGTAACACTGGTCTTGATCCATCTCAGACCTCTTTCTTCCAGGTGTGTGCCTCATGCCGCCAAAGAAAATTTTTTCCCACTTGTGTTGGGAAGCTATTTCTTGTTTACTTACCATATAATTCTTGCAGGTGCTCAACATCCCAACTAAGATTAACAAGGGTACTGTTGAAATTATCACTCCTGTTGAACTCATCAAGAAGGGTGACAAAGTTGGTTCCTCTGAAGCTGCCCTGCTTGCCAAACTTGGAATTAGGCCATTCTCATATGGTCTTGTTGTTGTCTCTGTTTACGACAATGGATCCGTCTTCAGCCCTGAGGTTCTTGACCTGACTGAGGATGATCTCATTGAGAAGTTTGCCATGGGAGTATCTATGGTTACTTCTTTGGCATTGGCCATCTCTTACCCAACTCTTGCTGCTGCACCACACATGTTCACCAACGCCTACAAGAATGTGTTGGCCATTGCAATTGAAACCGACTATTCTTTCCCTCTAGCTGACAAAGTGAAGGAATACCTCGCGGATCCTAGCAAGTTTGCCGCTGTCGCTGCTGCTGCTCCTGCTGCAGCTGCTGGTTCTGGAGCTGCCCCTGCTGCTGCTAAGGAGGAGGCAAAGAAGGATGAGCCTGCTGAGGAGTCAGATGATGACATGGGTTTCAGTTTGTTTGATTAAGTCTCTTGTTTGTGATGTTTGTCTGTTTTTTGGTTTCAAAAACATACTTTCACCTTTATGTTTCTAGTACTAGTATGCAAACAATATTTAAATTCAGTTATAATTAGTGGATAATTTTGTTTTGGACCTAAACACAAGCCCTTCTTTTATTACTATTAGCATATTTTAATCCTAAAAGTTTTGAGTAGTTTAACACTAATTTTTCTACAACGAAAACGTTTTGATACTGCAAAAATATAATTGGTGTCATTATATATATACACTTGTTTGCACTTTTTTATCAGTCCATCTAAATCGCTTAATTAATTAGTCAACACATTTTTATCTATAATAGGTTGTTAAGAATTTATCTTTTGTTTTAATTAATTAAAGCAACCAAACACGTATCTTTGGGAGGTTTAGTACTTCAACTAGTCCCGATGTTCCTCGAATGGATCTTTTAGTTGTTTCGTAGGAGCAAGTTAGAAAGATCTTTCGTATCTTTCAAGATTCATTCCATAATATGATGTAAAAAAGTCAAAATAAGTAATTTTAAAGCCTTTATAAAAAGAAAACGAGATTCATTCCACAATATGATGTAAAAAAGTCAAAATAAGTTATTTTAGCCTTCATAAAAAGAAAACGATCTACTAAATTCACGAGTTATTCTAAAAGATCAAAATGACCAGTTATTAATAAGAATTCCTTGTCTGTTCTTTTTCTGATCAAAGGGAACATTTCTAATTCTTAATTCTATAAGGTTGTATGAAATTTCGATTGACCAGTTGATAATGGGGACGTGTAATTAATATCTAGGAGATCAAAGACCGGATGATAAGATTCTATAAAATATATATGCATTTCACTTTATACATAAAAAAAACAATATTAATCATCAAAAAATTGAAATATAAATCCTATATATTAAATTTACGCTGGATTTGATGAATGTGTCAGTATATATTATGATTCATAGAGTACAAAAAATATCATATAAATACACAGCGGTTAAAAGCTTTAATAGAGTTTAAATATGTTCCACACCAAAGAATAATCGGTAAAGAACATGATTAATTACTCTATTAAGATAAATTAGAAAATAGAACTAATTAAAACATCTTGTGGCTGTAGTTTAGTGGTAAGAATTCCACGTTGTGGCCGTGGAGACCTGGGCTCGAATCCCAGCAGCCACATTTACCATTTTTATTTAAACTTTTCATTTTCAATCCACCGCGTATTTCTGAAGTGATTTAGAAAAGTTCTTTGTCGATAGTGATCTTCTGTTATTTTCTTACAATTCGTTTATTATTATTTCCAAACTTCTATGCTAGTAGTCATAGTATTTACTCATGAATTTTCTTCGTAATGACACACAACAATTACCACCTCAAACTAAAAGTCGGTTATATGACTAAGCAATTCTCCATAGTGATATAATTTGGAACCTAAGAAATGGAATAAATAACCGATTAAATAGATGGATCATCATTTGAAGTATCAACATCAATAAAAGGAAATTGAACCCATCTTTATATGTAATAAGCATAGGAAACAACATTAGGCCTCTGCTTCAAACAAGTTAGGACCAACTATATGAATCCTCGTTGCTTTATTGATCATAAGTAGTTCCCATGTGAAAATCTACTCGTCCCGGTGCTTTCAAAGTACTGCACATAGACAAGTAATTATGTAAATCCTCTACGAAAATACTACGTACTATATGATGTATACCGATGTCTAACTAGAAAGTGAGAGTGCAGATTTTGTGATTCTGCATAAGAAGCACAAATTTTATTATCTAAGTCGAACGCAAAAGAGGCCATCTTTCTGGATAATCCATAGCCACAAACACAGCAATGAATACCCACACCATCAGTATACCGATGATGATGGTCTTTATCAGTTCTTCTCTGCAGACACTCGTGTTGGAGACGTTGTGATGATTAAACTCGAGGCTATCTTTCACTTGATCAGGGGCTGATTCTGTCGGAGTGACCTCATTGGATTCATTCACATGATCAGGTGTTGGTTCTGTCCTTGTAGCTTCATCGGATTCACCTTCTGCATTGGTCTGGTCTGAGCATTTTGAGCATGAGCAGTTTCCACCAAGAAACGGAGGGATTGAATCGAGGTGATGGGATAGAAACTCTAGATGGTTTCTCCCAATAATCCTCACTTTTTGACGTGTGGCTGGTTTAAGCACCTGCAAGCACAATGTTAGTTTGATGTAAATAGTAATGCAGCCATACATACAAACCAACGAAATCATGCAAACAAAGTAAGTTTTCATTTCCATACTATAATCAGTAGTTAACCTGGAGAGGTGCATATTAATCCAACATAACCAATCAAAATCCAAACCACGAGATAATAATCTGGGCGATACACCAACAAGCAGAAATCTTAACCAGCCATTTGAAATGAAAATGAGATAAGATGGGATAGTCCTCCCTTCGTGTTGGATTGTATGAGAGGATTATGTAGTCAAGAGAATATTGTGTGTTCACAGTAGAGGATTATGTACCGGACAAATGAACACTTGAATTTTGGATTCCCAAATACCCCTACTGAATTCACAAAATATTACCCCACAAACTATAAGTATAAGTAACCCAATTCTTTATGGGAAAGCAAAAACAGATTTGCTAGAAGGGAGAACAGTGATTTAAAAAACAAAAAGAAGTAGCTCATGGGGGGAGGTAGCATCCTCTTGTGTCTATTAGAGCTATGGATGGTTAGTAAAATCTTACTGAAGTGATGACTACATACGATTTCTTCATTATGATCCCCACAAATAGTGGAAAACCTCCCCCAGTCAGCAGAAGTAATCAAAACCAATTCACAACTATTTGATCATCACAAGTCAAAATCAAGCAACTTGTGGATTCATGTGACTCGTCCTCTGAACCACCAACAACGCTTTTTTTAATTCAAAAGCCTTTTTGGTTGACATGGATTATCCTGTGTCAACCACAATAATTTCAGGTCAGACATCACCTACTTAGAAGCTACATAGTGACATGTTAACCATCCTGCCACCACAAATACCAGCCACATCAGCCCACACAGCCTTTTCTTAAAAATTTCATCTCAATGGCAAGTAAATTAGTAAGACATTTCTAACACCTGTAAGGAAAGGGTTCAGGAGTTGCTGGTTTCTTTTTTTCTTTTTCTTGGGGTGGGGGTGAAATCTTTAAACGCATCAATGATGGAGTTACCTGAAAGAAAGTTTGCATTATTATTTGGGCAACTTGAGGGAGCCGAGCTATAATCAAAGAGCTAAGACGATTAGGATAATGATCCTGCAAGAGCATAGCACAAGATCTCATCATGTGTATGGGAAAACCAAAGGGAGAGAGTCCTTCACAGTCCATCAAAACAGTTATTTGAGGATGTTCCACATTGACCATTCTCAGAATACCGTGCTCAATCTGCGAAACTGTGGAATCAAAACCTCAATAAGAATCCTATCCAAAATCAGCATGCAAATTGAAGAAGTCTACATGAAAAACTGAGACCAAAGGGCTGGCAATACAACAACAATAACATACCCAGTAAAATCCCACAAGTGGGGTCTGGGTATGAATTCCAAATAGCAGACCAGAAAATATCAGTGATTTCATGCCATGCAAATTTGACAAATTATTCGAAGCGCAATTGAGCTGCTTAACAGAAAATCCTGCAATGAAATTTCCATTGAAGCAGCTTTTACTTGGATACCATGAAACTAGCAAAAGAATTAAAACTCAGGATTGGTTATCCCAGTGATAGCCATTATCCCAGACCCTAATTCCCAAGTTTACTAAGCATATTCAGGTTTCTCAGATGTTGGCATAGAACAAAGAGGTCTATCCAGGCCAACCCAGTTCAATTAGCAGAAAATTGGTGTAACAATTACATATCGGCAGCAAAGAGGATTGATTCACTAAGGGTACAGGTTAAATTTTCTATGACAACTCTAAACCTGAGTTATGACATGCACTTGGGCAGATCATACTATTCTATCCTGAAGAACCTGACCTCAGCCTCTTATAGCATACTTGACTCGTATTAAAACTTGCAATGATATTATTGAGTCACCAGTGACACTGACACAGTCTTTACATGTATTCCAGTTGCACTGATATATAAACTACTCAAGAAAGATATGAATACCAACTGCTTTTATCAAGAGAGATTTGCCATTCGATCTCAGGTTGGAGCAAGCAAGTCCAAGGCGAATGATGAGGCAAGGCCGTTGATTGGCATCGTGGCCGTGCCAAAAAATGAAAGGAGACCAAGCCTTAAGTTCTTCTGGTGAAAGAAACGTGTAACTCTGCCGCCATTTAATGGTTTTCTTAACTGATGAAAGCAGCCTAGCAAAATCACCATTTGCAGCAGCATAGAATTGACGGAGCTCATCATCATTCAACCTGTTAGCAGGTTGACCAGGGAACATTAAAATTCCAATTTAACATGTTAGTATCACTGACAAATTAGTCAAATATAAATTGAAATTGTTAAGAAAAGAATACTTGTGTAATGCATCAAAGAGCAACTACGTTTGTAGATAAATGGAAGTCGGACTTAACAACAACATACCCAGTGTAATCCCACAGGTGGAGTTCAGGGAGGGTAGAGTGTATGCAGACCTTACCCCTACCTCGTGGAGGTAGAGAGGCCATTTCCGGAAGACCCTTGGCTCAAGTAATGCATATCAAAGCCAGTAGAAAAGAAAAATACAGAATCAAAGGGGACACACTAAATAATAAGGAAGTCTGACTTAGCAAGCTTTATTATTTTTAAGTCTCTCTTTTCTTGTGTTCTTCCTTTTTTCGGGAAAGCATAATTAAATAAAACCTACTAAAATGAAAATATGGAACGTCAAAGCAACATTTTTTTCCCCAGTACCACCAGTCTAGCATTGAGACTGACAAAAGTGAAGGAGGTCACCTGACCTCTCAGGTACACTAATACCCTCCTCCCTCAGTTCCTTATGGAGTTCTAGCAACCATCTTTGAGGATAACCATCATCCTGTACTTCATCATGAGATCTGTAAGGAAAACCATGAAGCATACATTAAAACTAATAACCTTAATAAGGACCTGGAGAGCACAATTTTCATAAAGAGATAATGAAAATCAATTTCACGAAGAAACATGATCACACAAGGCATAAAGAAAGTGATCACACAAGTATAGTTGCTAGGCCTCCTATCTTTCAATTTATTGTTGTTGTTGACAATATGTTTCAATGTAATTACATTAAAAGCTGAATAACAATTTTGAATTTGAGAACAGCCCAAGAAAAATAAAAAATGATAATTTCTGTTGAATCTCATGAATGATCTTCTTTCATGTTGTCATTGTTGTTTGTTTTTCACAAAGATTCACGTGGTTATTGTTGGGAAATTCATATTCATTACAGTTTCCAAACATCACAACAAAATTGAACAATAAAAGAATTAGGTTTCAGTGTAGGACTAGCTAAGATCGTAATCCTCATTTTCTTTATGACAAGGGAACCAACAGCCGCTACCTCTGTGCAATAGCTCACAAACCACACGGGAGAGGTAAGCCGCACTAGGCAAGTCCCTGAGATGAGCTCGACCCAGAAGGTCAACCCCCTTGCTGGCACAAGCCAAAGGGGTTTCAAACTTGAGACCTCCATTATGGAAGTCCCAAGCCAAACCATCTGAGCCACCCCGAAAGGAGTAATCCTCATTCTTATTGTGGCATTAATTTCATAAATCCTAATAATTTATTTTCTGTGTTTGTGGTTGAACGAGTAGAAGCTTAAGATAATAACTTGTGTATCATAATCATTGCATACACCAAACAATATAAAGAGAAGCCAAAATACAAGGATCTGAACTTGACATGAAATTATAAACTCTTCTATTACTATATCCTTTTAGCCATTAGACAGCTGCTGTAGTCCAGGAAGTGAGAAACTTCCAAAGAAAATATACTTCGAATGGTACACCTACCTTGCTTGTGAATATGCTTGAGAATGATGAAAGTCGTTCGGTGTCGTTTCTCCCGTAGATGATGACTGATCGGAGAAAACTGTTGCAATTGAGAGCAATAGCATTGGCCTAGACAATTTCTACCAAAATAAGCATAGTCATTACAATAGAAACACCAATCGATTTGAAAGGAAAAAAATTGAAAAGAATAAACAACAGTGTCGAAAATTAAGTTAAGCAGATTAAACAACAGCGTTGAATATTAAGTTAAGCAGATTAAACAGTAGTGTAGAAAATTAAGTTATGCATGCTAGATCTAATAACAAATAACCAACTAAAGTAGTCTTGGCTGTCAACAATTTATCTTCTATGAAGTGCTGCAGCAGTAAAACATATACCATCTCTCCAAACAAAAAGAAGTTCATCTGCTGTGATTATATAATATTCCTTGTATTAAAGCCCTTCAAGACCGCTTCTAGAATCCAACATTTGAGGTGACTTAAATGAGCAGTGATAACATAAATTATAAGGAAGGCCAAGTGCCAGAAGAGATTATTTTTTTATGCACTAAATCAAACAAGAGGTGCTCTCTAAAATACGAAAACAGTAACCAGCAAAAATAGCCAAATAAAAGAGAAATATTTGGGCCAAAAACCAGAACCTGGATCTCTCATGTAAAAGGATTTACAGCCATATGGGAAAAAGTCAACATTACACTCAAGATTTAGCATCTGAATCACAAATGTTGTTTGCTTTATTGTGACCAAGGTGGTTATGAACATGCTTATAATGAGTCCAAAACCTTCTGCAGCACTTTCAACTCATGAGAAACATTTAACATAATGACGTCATATATCGAATGTAAAACACAAATGGGTTGTTCTCCTTGTAATCTTCAGAAACATAAGTAGAAAAGAAAAGATAGATAGGCAACGGAAATGTCACAATCCTCACATAATTTATTGAAAAACAAAAGACATTGGTTCTTTTCACTAATGTTGTCAAGCAAACAAGCACCAGAAAAACTAAAGACAGGCAAAGAAACACACTTCCAGATAACCAGATGTGCAATCATACAGCAGATTAAAGATGAATTGGTAACATCCAAATACTAGGAACCGTAGTTGTCAAAAATTCACAAGTAGAATATAACAAATTCAAAAAGTGAATGCAAGTATTCCCAGAATTGCAAGAATTATATGCACTAAAAGATGAACAGAAACCCACCTGCAATTGTCTGACCAATGGCTCCAAAGGAACCCACTTTTGGATCCACTTAAGCGGTGGATAACATAAAGCTTGCAGCGCCTGCAAACCGTGCCAAATAAAAGGACATTTAGCTTTGCTCAGCCTTCGTACAACCTCTAGAACAGCAGTGGTAGCCAAGAATATGACAACATCACCAGCAGCTCCACTAGTCTGTACACTGTGTTTCACTTTAGTTATACATTTCAAAGTCTTTGCTGAGAAGTGCTTTGTAGCAGAAGCAACTAAACAAATCTTCGGTAGCTTTTCCTTGCTAATCATCCGCGCCTCCAAACTTTTGTTAGAATATGGTGGACATGGTAAGTCACCCATATTGACGACCTCATAAATCTCAGTCACAGCTTTGCATCAACAAAAGAAAAAACAAATCGTGGAAATTAGAACATACACCAGTTTTCCCGCCCAACTATTGGATTATTGTGTAATCAATTCATATATACCAGGCAGACATAACAAAACCACCACTGAAAGAATATTAACCAGATTTTAAAACTTGCTAAGTATGACGACGCTATGAAGAAACTTCCAATATAAAACAAAATTTAGCAATAATCAGGATTAGTTATGGTATCTTTAAGGATGACAATGAACTCATAATATCTAAATTAAGCTCCTGTTTGGCCATATATTTGAAGCTGAAATTTGAAACTTCAGAATTTGAGTTTTGAAGTTGTGCTTAGACATGCATTTTACTTGGAAAAAATATAAGTTTTGTGAGTGTAAGTCCCAAGCTTTTCAAAAACTACTCCCAAAATCAATGGTCAATCGCTAGCTAAATCTATTTAGTCACGAAATTATTCTCATATTCACCAATCACTATGATTGCAAGCAAATTTCTCTACTAGGATTCACGGATTATGCAGCTAAAACGCCCAAAAATGAAACCATAATCATCTAAAACAAATATTTGAAGTTAAATTTTCAAAAATTACTCCCAAAATCTACGAGCAAAAGCTAGCTAAATCTATTTAGTCACGAATTTCTTCTTCCTATATTCAATAATCACTATAATTGCAAGCGAATTTCTCAACAAGGATTCACAAATTATGCAGCTAAACCGACTAAAAATGAAACCATAATCATCTAAAACAGAGCGAGCAAATGAGAACAGGAGATACGAACACATTAATAGCTATCAAATCAATCAAAGACGAACACATTAATTACTACATATTTTCTCGATTAACATGTGGATGTTCAGTCAATTACCTGAAACAAAATCGGATTTCGTACCGTATATACTATCAGGTTGAATTAACGGCGAGAGTTCACCGGAAACTTAGGTTGAGTGTTGATATTCAGGGAGAAATCGCTGACGACGGGAAGAATATGGCGGAGTACGGCGGAGGTTGACCGGGAAGGAAGGTTTATACTTTGCTTGGGCAAATGGCGCGTGAATTCACTCTCCTATCGTCGTCTGGTTTCCCCTAGAAGATACAGATATTGGGTCCCACCTGATACTGAATCACGGTTTAGTTTTTTCTATTGGATTGGATTGCCACGTTGACACGCCGTCCCCCCCGCTAGATCACGTGTTTTGTACTCGTATTGAAATCCGATTAATTCCATTCGCCAATTACATCATCCATTACTGAGGCATAATTCTTTTAGTTTTTGAATTTTTTTGTATTATATTTAATTCATCAGATACATGTATCTTGTATATATGCGGTTAAATTAAGTGTAATTTATTTCAGATACACTTTATTCAAGCGTGATTCACATATATCTGAGGTTTATTGACTCTCTTGCTCGCCTCTCTCCCTCTCTCGATTGTGTCTCTCCTTATGTATATGTATTCAAAATGTATCTGATATCAAAGATACATGTATCTAGTATCAAAGATACATGTTGACTCTCACGCTCGCCTCTCATTTATCTTACTCGCTTGTCTCCTCTCTCTCTCTCGCTCACCTCTTTCTCTCGCTCGCCACTCTCCTATGTATATATATGTCTCATAATGTATATGACATTAAAGATAAAATGTATGTAACTTGAAGTTTGGTATAAAATTATTAATTAATGAGACAATATATAATTATTTCAAACTATAGAGTTTATTAGTATATATGTTAGTAATGTTTGTGTAATTATGTAGTTTGTCCTAATATTTTTTCATGTTCAGAGTTGAAATTCAGAAGTTTGGTTAAGAATGTAGGAATCTCAATCATTCTACCAAAACTCATAATGATTGTAATATAACTACTCTCTTCATTCACTTTTACTTTTTACGTTAGACTTTAAATGCTCCTAAAGAAATAAGGAGGTTAATTTTTACGTGTCACAATAATTTTTGACAAAATATTTAAATTTACGAGAGAATTTGTAAACGAGCATGAGTGAGCCATTTCATGCGTCATCTATTTCGCTTTGACAAGTGTTATTTTAAAAATAACAAACTTGAAATATTTTGCTTTTTGCAATATGAAACTCATTGAATTAGCTAATTCAAACTCGTGTGTTTAGTAAAAGTATAGTAGTTTAATTCAAAAAATTTGTAACTAGTTGTTTGTTTTCTTTCTGGTTTTGAGGCTCAAAATGACTACATTTAAATTATGATTCTTTAGAGTGCTCTGTACGAAGAAATATTGGTTGTCCATGATAATCTTTTCACTATTTTAAGAAAAAGGAGGAGACATTTCTTATTAGGAGTTGCTTCATTTTTTAAGCTTAAATTTGATACATTTTATTAATGATAAACGAATTTAATCTATTTATAGAGTGTGTCCTTTAAGTTTTTCATTTCATTTGTCTCAAATTTTAAAAAAATGCTTTCACTATACTAAGATAAGGAATTTCAAAATAGTATTTGTTTGGTTATATATAGAAAGCTTGTAGGGTCATAAAATATGTTTTGATTATTTAATATTAAAGAAATTGTCCAAAAGAAAGTATAAATTTACTTAGATTTATGAATTTATAAATTTATAATATCCTATTATGCTTGATTTGGTTCACAATTATATTAGCTCTATAATCTATAGATAATTTTTTGTCAAGTATATGATTGAGAGGACAAAAATTGAGTGATTTTTTTTCTAAAGAATAACGAAAAAAGAAAAAAAATAGTGCAAGATATGCCAAGATATTTTTGCCAAAATGGGACCAAATCAACTAAGAATAAATAATTCAATGTTTAGCTAATTTTTTGTTTTATTTTAAAAAAAAGTTAAACTAAGTGCAATGTATATATTCGATAAAATCGAACAAATTCAAAGTATCTTATAGCATATCATTGTTATCTAACGTAACCACGAAGCTAACCATCATTGTCTTATTGAGGAATAAGAAACTCGCTAGAATCATTTTAATTCGATTAATTTGAATTCACATGATAACGTTTGATTTCAGGAATAAAGCACTTTTTTTACTAAAGATAATTGTATTATCATGATTCGAATTTGAGACCTTCAACTAAAGATGAAGGAATATTTATTATCTCAATATAACATTTCATTGTTCACAATTCATATTTAAGATTAAACTTACGAGGTGATAGTTTCATAAAATGGATGTTAGCATTTCATGGTGTTTCAATTATTAGTTCTCATAATATTGTATAATTCCATAAATGGAATCAGAATAGGATAAAGTATACATAAACTATATCCTACCTTTGCAGAGTAGAAGAACTGTCTCGACTCAAAAGAGATTTTTCTCAAAACAAGTTGCGAGAAAAATATGACAACATAATAACAAAATACAAAGTAACTAAAATAACAAATAGAAACTATATTATATTTACACTATTTATAAGATTACCTTATCCTCAATTATTGAATAACAAGTTATGTAAAAGTTGATAATTCGATATATAGTTTAAAGGTTCATTATGCTAAATCAGATACGAGACTAAAATCAAAATTTACCTTCATTAAGATTAATGAGTAAAGTTTACAACATAATGATGAATGAATATTACATATGAAAACGTGACCCGTTAAGTATGAAACATACGACCCGAAAACCCGATAATAAAGAAGAAAAACTCAAGAACATAAACCCGGCGAATCCTAAGGCGACGGATATATCTGATTGAACACAAAATGCATTATTAGCCGTACACGTGTCCCGATCCCTTAACGTCCGAGCTAACGCCGTTCCCGCCGAATCTGCCGACAACAACATGTATGCAAAAACCTACACAGTAAAAACAATGTGTTTTCTCACACTATGCCTTCGTACAAAATATTTCGCGTTCATATAGAATTCGTGAAGAAAACTACGAGGAGGTGTGATGCATGCAGCTTATCGTAATGCAAACATAATTGACTCATTTCACGTCTTAAACCAACGTGAAGTCAGGATTTAAACTTTATGAATATTCAAGATTTTAGTGTTTTTAAGTTATTAGATTCTAAAATAACTTGTACATATTCAATAATTTTAAAAAATAAATACATGATTTGAACTAAAATTACTGAATTCTGCCGAACCTGATCGTGGCCGAAATCGAACCAAACTTGTACAACTTCAGGAAGAACAGTGGTGCCTCTTGATATTTCCCAAACCGAAGCTCCAATTTCGAATAGTGAATACAATGCTACAATCCCAGCTGCAATTGCCACAAATCTATAGAAAAACAAAATCTCATTATAGACTTCAAATAAAAAAAAACTCGATCTAATCGTTTGAAATTGAGACGTAATTGACTAATTGATTGTATATTCATAATTAAAATTGTCACGATCCAAGCCTATTGATATGTATTGTCTGCTTTGGCCTACGATCTCAGAAAATTGACTTTTGAACTACGCAATCGAGCACCAAACTAGCTACCATGACAACTTGAGCTATGTTTTTTTCTTCAAAAGAATCAACTTAAATAATCGTTTAATTTAATGAACTTATTAACCTTATAATAGTCGACAAATATATGATATATGTATAATCGTATATATACACGCTACAAAAAAAACTTTTTAACCTTCGAAATTTGTTAGTCCTGCTTGACTCACCCTCGTCGAGATAACATAAGTGAAGGGGATTCGAAGAAATTTCATCTAAATTTTCAAATTAAGGTAGTTTTATCAGCTAATTATATTGCAAATATGCTTAATTAAGTTCAATTTAATATATTTTTTTCGAGAAAAATAGAAAGAGCTAATAGTAGTAGTACCTGAACGCATCGAAGTGGTACCACCGAAGAGAATCGGAATCGGAATCGGAGCCACCGCCGTGAGAGTTAGCGAACATGAAAATTGCAGAGGCGAGTGAGAAGCAGAAGGCGGCGAACCGGAAAATGAGTATCAAAATATTTAACCGCTGGTTTTTTTGCACGGAAACGGTTGAGTGAAACTGAGATTGATTTCTCGGCCGGGGAGACGGAGTTCTAATACCGCCGTTCCGGTTCGGTTCCTGCGGCGACCTCATCATTTTTTCCGGCGAGAAATTCAGACGGAGATGGAGAAATTCATGGAGAAATTAAAGTTGGGTGAATTTATTAATTTTCTGGAAAATTTGATTTCATGTGTGAAAAAGTTTTTTTTTCTGTTTGGGGATTTGAAGTCACGAGACATGGCATGATTCTCATGACAAGGATAAATGATAAATGGAGCAAGAGAACATATAATTTCTCGGAGCTCGACTAATTTAAATTTGCGTAGCAGATCGTTGTTACTAATCTCAATATAAGCATCACAAGTGTTCATTAAAGCTCGACTAATCTGAACTTGAGTATTGTATAAGGATCTATTTCTAGAAAAGACTCTCACAATTAGAATTTTCTCATATAAAGAACTCGAACTCAAACTATTTAATAAAGAATAAAGAAATACAATTAGGACAAACTCATATTGTTATACCCGAATTTAATGTGTGTTATATTTGAATTAAATTACTTTTGCCATCAAGGATATAGTGAAATGGTTGGATTGGATTCGTGTTGAGAGAATGAATTTTTTTGATATAAATCTAAATATTCAAACCAGTAAATTTTGAATAACAAATTATTACGCAAAACAATAAATAAAAGAATCTATGAAAATGAGAAGGCATAGGTACTTTCAAGATATATGTAACATTTGATTCATGTTTTAACGACTCATACAATATTAACTCAACAAAATAACTTGTTATTGGGATCTTCACGTATCGCCTTAGTATTGTACTACTACGTTGGTTTGACACACCCTTCTAGAAAATTCACGTATCGCCTTAGTATTGTGCTACTACGTTGGTTTGACGCACCCTTCTAGAAAAAGTTCAAGCCTTAAAAATCAAGTAATTTACGATAATTCTTTTACTTAATATAAATTAAAATTAATCAAATCAATAGATTTTGAAATTTTTATTTTATTTTATTTAAAAAAAACATAGAAAAAGACAGTTCAATATTATTAGGTAGAAACGAATGGGAACAAGTGGGGTTATTAGCGCACTTTTCGTGCTTCTTTCTTCTTCTTTACATACTCTTTTTCCTTTGACTACATTTTGTTTATATTCGATAAAAAATTATTTGCATCAGGTATTTATATTAGATTGTTATAGATATTTGATACAAGCAAGTATAAGTATTTACCCTCGTAAGTCTCACGTGATATTTAATACTTCTGTTTCAATATATGCGCAAGGGACTGTAGTATGAAAGTTAAAACACTTAATTTCGTTTATAAATTAATGCATAATTTCACTTATTTGGAAGCTATACGAAAAGTGTTACAAGCGAACATACTGAATGATTCAAAATATTTTTTAAAAATGTTCAAAAAAAATTATGAGTAATCACATGAAAAAATGTTTGACTTTTCAAATAGTAATACTTTTACGTAATGAGATGAGAAAATATTTATTTTGATATCTGAATAATTTGAATTTGTGTTAAAAAAATCTACTTTTGAAGCAAATAGGTGCAAAAATAATTTGATTTTCACGCTCAAACTCGAGATCTCTGATTTATTGGTCGGATTATAAATTTATAATGTTTGGTAGTTTTCTATAATATTAAAGCTGTTAGACGCTCCTTTCAGGTTTTGGGATTTCCATCTGAAATGGATATATAATAATTGCGTTTATCTTTTTCCCTTTTTCTATATATAATAATAATAACATTTCCCCTTTCAATAATAATACTTTGTTTATTACTTTGATTGCGTAATACAAATTTAAATTAGTTGAGATTCTAATATAAGTAGCGGACACCATATAAAAAATCACTAGCTTGTATTACATGCACTTATCGTTTCTTATTTTTACTTTGGTTTTTAATGTATTTTTTAGAATACTTATTTTTTTTTCTATTTGAAAAAAGCTCCTTAAATGTGGTAATTGTCAATAGAGAGAATTTAAAATATATGAAAAATAATTCATGCACTCCTTGACTAAACTATTAAATTGTAAAAAAAAAAAAAAACAATAAAAGTCAGTCAATTCTTCCAATTTCCAAGCAAAAAGGAATGACTTTTTAACACTTAAAAAACAAAATTTTATTATTTTTTAAAAATAAATAAATTGGTTGATGTTAAATTTTTTATTTAGAAAAGGCTAAAGTATTCATTACCCCCTGAATTTGAAGCTTTTTATTCGGTGTACATCTAAACTATATTCCGTTTTAATTATCCCGAACTTGTTTATTCCTCCATCACGTACACCTTTTTTGTCCACCTGCTCCTATTGACTACATGCGCGCGATAGCTGGCAAAAGTGGTGATGTGGATTTCCACCTGGATAAATAATAGCCACCTAGATAAATTAATATAGCAAAAAAATAAATATCAAACATTCATTGTTTAAAAGTTATTTTTGAATAAAGGCTGATTTCGCGAAACTCCTTCTGGATTTGGATTTTTCTAGACGTGAAGTTGGTCGATTAAATTTCAAATTTGTCTGAATTCTTACCAAGCAAGTGTTAATCTTTGTTTCCTTTACTTGTCATTTGCATTTTGCCCTATTTTTCGTTTAAAATATGCCAAATATTAAAGAAAAATGGAGATTTTACAGGGTTTTTTTTATCGTTGTAGCTTTATGATGTGGCAAAAAATAACTTCCTCACGCTCCTAGTAGAGTGAGTTGTCAATTTCTATGTCAGGTGGACAATAAAGGTGTACGCGATGGAGGAATAAACAAGTTCGGGGGTAATTAAAACGGAATATAGTTTAAGTGTACACCAAATAAAAAATTTCAAGTTCAAGGAGGTAATGAATACTTTAGCCTTTAGAAAAAAAGAAGATAATTATTTGTTTATTTAGCATGACAATATTGACATACAAGAAATGATCAATTATATTAAGTGTATAAAAAAAAAATAAGTTGGTGCACTAAACTCTCATTCTGCGCGGGGTCTGAAAAAAATCGAACCACAACAATCCTCGGGATAAAATTGAGAACATCCTCGGATTAAACTAAAACGTAAGAATCTAGCTAGACACTACTAAAAACGAAAATAAAGTTATTTTTTTTATCATCTGAGCAACGACCTCTTGTCCATGTTGAAAATTCCTTCAATGTTTTGTTATTTTATGTATTGACTCTATAGACAACAATATTGTTGTTGCTAAGACTTGCAGAGTAAGTAACAACATAGTCACTGTAATTCCACAAGTGATGTCTGGAAAGGGTAGTGTATATGTAGTCTTACCCTTACCTTGTAAAGGTAGAGAGACTTTTTTCGATACACAAAATTAGACTTGTAGACTAACAACAACATATCCAGTGTAATGTTTGAGACGAGTTTCCCATGGGAAACCCTTCACTAACGAGCCAAATTTTCAACAACATACTCAGTGTAATCCCACAAAATGAGGTCTAGAAAGGATAGAGTATACACAGACCTTATCTCTACCGTAGAGGTAGACAAACTGTTTCTGATACACCCTCGGCTTGAGGGAAAACAATCTAGAAAAAGGAATAAACGGAAGTGAAAGCCTAACGAAACATCGTAACAAAGACAAATTTTCATGAAACAAATAATCAGTTCTCTAATAATAAGAAGAAAGATTCATTTAGCTCATTTTTGAGATGTACATTATGCAGTTCAACAACTTTAGAGCTATAAAATAAATCTCACTTTAATGGCAAGAACCTCAAAAACTAAGTTTTAACAAAAAAATGTAAACAACGATCGAACTTGCAAGACGAAAGGCGTAATGATACAGAAAGGTATGACCTTGACAGCGATTCTACATTTGTATCGATCAATAGCTGATGACGCGAAAGAAGTTTGTTTTACATCATTTCTTGGGACCGTCTTACACAACGACTAACCTTTTTCTTGAATTCATCTCTATTGTCTCTCCATTCCTTCTGCAATATGACAGCAAAAAGAGACGTGAATAAGGGCGTTACAACAAAAGAAGAAAAACCAAATAACGGGCACATGCTGGCCATGGTCGTCTCTCCTGATATTAGTTTGAACACTCAAATTAGGATTTGGCATCGGATAAAGTCTCGATGGCACGAGAACTATCCATCCTTAGAGTTGAAAAGGGAAACACAAGAAACATTGTAAAAAGACCTTAGAGGTTCAGAAGAAGAGAATATTAATGATCTTCTTCAATGAACTTCAAATGATATGGCCCTAATCAGTTTTTCTAATAATTGCGATGTCCGGGCCAAATTGCATGAGCTTCGACTAATTCCACATAGTACCTGCTACATCCCACCAACGCAAATACAGGATAACTCTATCCATCAAGACTTGAACAGATGAGAAGAAATCACCTAGGACTTTTTACCTCCGCTACCACAAGGGACTATCAAAATTGTTTCATTTCGGCAGATAAGTCCCAATTGCATCATAGGAACCTGATACCTCATGGTGATATACCCTGGTTTGTTTTGGCGGCGGGGGGAGTTTCTACATACAGTGTCTACCCTACCCCACACCAGGAGGACGCAATGCAGCCCAGTTCAAAGGGAATAAGTGAAAAAGAGTCGATAAATTGGATTACTTACAGCTGCTTCGACATTAGCAGGGGACTCATCATTAGGACTTGAAAGCATTGATATGATGCTCAACATTATGCTCTCCACCTGCATATCATACAACCAGTCAAATTTGATAATAGAGAAGTCTAGTGCTGAAGGAAAAATAGCATACAACAAATGAACTTCAGCCAAACAATCAAGAGAATCGATATCAAAGGAAACACCGTCCCAACCTTGAAAAATATAGAGAAGTACAAAAAAGGACATTTTCTTGATCAAGAATTGGAACACAGAATGTAAAGGAGAGAAACATAAAAGGTAATAGTTGTCAAAGGTCATGAATTACATCGATTTGAACCACTGACACGAGGATTTTCAGTCCTTTGCTCTAGCCAGCTGAGCTACCTGAACCACTTTCCTAAGGTAAGTTTTATTCATCAAATAACGCCTGGATTGTTACCACGGCGCTTGCTCACCCGTTCGTTAATCCTACTTGACCCGTGGAACTCTCTTTTATAATTTGACACATAAAAACACAACCATTTAAACGAGGGATTACCACAAGCTCATATAGATAGCATAATTTATGAATTGTTTGGATCAGTCATAAGCAGTCAAACCTGCCAAAAGTGTCTTTTTCAATTTTGCTCTGGCTGAATCACGTATGTCTCGCACAAGTCATTTCAGAAATAAGAGGAAAGAAACACAGCTAGGTGTAAAATAAAAGGAATCATTACTACGATGTAACTAGAACAGAGGTATCTTTAATGATGTCGAGGGTAAGAGACATGCAAAATTCACATGGATTCCGATTTAAGAATTAGTGGTGACTGGTGAGGATCCCAACTGTCTTTGGTTGCTGACTGACTTGTACGAGAGAGAGAGAGCCAATGTGTGCAAGTGTGTACTGAACTTCATGGCTTTGCAAATTTGTCATAATTAGATTCTATCTCCACTAAAGACTAGTACCTTAGGTCAAAATTAAGAAAATATCCATCATAAGAAGATTGTTTAATGTTGACGCGACTCTATTGAACTTGGAAATGCAGTTTTCACCTGCATATGTTGTGTCTTACTATTAACCATGACTGCAATAGCTGTGCATTACGCAAACATGAAACATGTTACTCTTGACTCTTTAATAATCCAGTTAAAATTTACTGAAAGAGCATTGATCGCAACTAGGTGTCATAAGAAAGCTTCATCAATTAATTTACTGACCTAGAGTTCCAATTTTGACGAAGATCTTGATATAGTTAAAGTCGAGTTAAAACCAATTTATTGTTGTTTAAACTTCCAAAAAGTTGTCCAACTTGTACTAGTAATCTATGTTGTTCGGACTCTTCAAAAATGTTGTTGCACCTGTATTGGATCCTTAAAACTGAAATACTTTTGGAGGATCCAGCATGCACCTATTGACGGTTTTTGAAGAGTCGGAGTAACGTAGCTAGTAATTGGATATTTTTCTAGTTGTAGGACACCAGTCACTTTTGGAATTACTACTATAGATCTAATAATATTACGGTAGATCTTCATTCTCGTAAAGTGAGCTGAACCATGAGATAAGTTTACGAAAACCAACACCATAACCATTTTACCAAAGGAAGTGGGAACATTTAATTTACCAATAAAAAGGAAAAGAAAACGGGAACATCCATTTCATGAATATTCATAGGAAAGAAGACAATAACAGATTTCCATACCGTATGGACGGGAGACCACCGCTCACTAGCAAGCTCATAGCCATTTGGATCATCACCAGGGGGATGAAGGATTGAGATGCAAACCTTTCCATCAGAGTAAACTGTATATAAAACCAGAATTTCACGATAGAGCCAAAATTAATGAGACGATGGTACAGAAGATCAATAACTTCACTGATTCTCCGAAATATACATGTAGATTACGTACCATTAGGATGCCAAATCTCCGAGGTAAATTTAACAGTTGGTGGACTGTTGGGATAGTTTTGGGGAAAGCTCATGATAGCATTAAAGAAACCCCCATCACTGCACTTGGCAACATTTACACGTGGTTAGGAATTTTTTCCCGACCCAACCTATAGCATAAGTAAACATTGGAAATGACGAAATATCTACTCTTAACTAGAGTCGTCAGCTTATACAACAAAAACTACCTAAAAGGAAACATGCATTTCAATTGCCAAACTGCTAACTAAGTCAACCAAGAATGAGCATGAGATTCAGTAATAAACAGTCGGGCCTGGTCACTCCGACCCCCTTTCTGAGGAGGCATCCCTTCTCTTGAAGTTAGGAGGCTATTCTGCTGAGTTCCTTGGACAGAGTCAAGGAGTCTCGTGCCCCTAGGTATTCTATATCTACTCACCTGTGTAAGGATGCTTCTTTCAGTTTCTTAGTAAATAGCAATAATGGGTGAGGCGAACCATAAGAGTTACATCAAACACAGATGAAATAGTAATAAAAGGTGATCGGAAACTTTGGATGGGAAAAAGTTGATGTATATGATTAAAAATCAGAGACGGTAACGTGCAAAGTTAGTGGCACCTAGTCCCACAAGGAACTTCATAGATTCGTTTGAGACTAAGGAGAGTGCAGATTTATTGATTTTTATTTCAGACAAAACTTCCAGGTAAAGAGAAACACAGTCAATAGAGAGTTCACCCTGGGAAAAGTTGGATGCAAGGTTCTATACATTACAACAACAGCGACGAAAACACTACGCCTCAATCCCAAACAAGTCAGGGTAGGCTTATGAATCCACACTTCTTCATTTAAGCTCATTTCATTTTATCATCATACTAAATAAGTTTCTAAATATTACCAGATAAAAGAATGTATCTAATCAGAAGCTCATCAGTAATTCAAAGCTCCAGAACCGAGCAACATAAAAACACTATTGCCTACTGCACAGATCACAAGCGCCAAATTTTCTTAAACATATAAGAAAACACAAACTTATTCAATCGAGCATAAACCAAATCAACGACAAAAACCCTTCAACGAACAAACAAAATTGAAAAAAGGAAAGAACTTCAACATCAAATCAAAAGAAAAAAAATCTTTAAACTAATACAAGTAAAGACTCACTATAAAGTTTCCGGCGGTCCAATAATGGTGACACTCCATTCGAATAAGTTGATTTCATCAACCAAACCAGCTGAAAATCCATCAACTGGTTTTTTACATAGATCTGAAAGTGGAAAAAACAAGGATCTTTACATTCAAATTAAAGAAAACAACAAACTTTAACAACACTCAATTAAGCAAAGAGTCCACAGAATGAATATGACTAGATAAAGCAAGGATCTTTACACTCAAATTTAAGGAAACAATAATAATAAAGAACACCCAACTAAGCAAAGAGTCCATAAACTGAATATGACTTCCCAAAAAAAGCAATGATCTTCACTTTCAAATTAAGCAAACAGACCAAAGAATGAAGTGTGAGTACCAAAAAAACAAAAAAGAAAGGATCTTTACATTCAAATTAAAGGAAACAACAAATATCGAGAACACCCAATTAAGCAAACAGATCATAGAATGTACAGATGGTCTATCAAGAACGTAGAGGAGGAAGGATGGGCAGTTGGTCAGATCTAGTATGGATCGTTCCCTATGAGTACAGAAAAAGTGAAAAGCAAGGATCTTTACATTCAAATTGAAGGAAACAACAAAAACCAAGAACACCCAATCAAGCAAATAGTCCATAGAGTGCATATGAATACAAGGAGAAGTAATAAAGCAAGGAGATCTTTACATTCAAATGAAAGAAAACAACAAAATCAAGAACACCCAATTAAGCAAACAGTCCATAGATTGAATATGCATACACAAAAAGTGAAAAAAGAAAGGATTTTTACATTCAAATCAAAGGAAACAACAAAAATCAAGAACCCCCAATCAAACAAACAGTCCATAGATTGAATATGCATACAAGAAAAAAGTAAAAAAGCAAGGATCTTTACATTCAAATTAAAGGAAACAACAAAAATCAAGAACCCGCAATCAAGCAAACAGTCCATTGATTGAATATGCATACAAGAAAAAAGTAAAAAAGCAAGGATCTTTACATTCAAATTAAAGGACACAACAAAAATCAAGAACCCCCAATCAAGCAAACAGTCCATAGAATGATATGAGTACACAAAAAGCAAAAAAGCATGGATCTTTACATTCAAATTGAAGGAAACAACAAAAATCAAGAACACCCAAATAAACAAACAGTCCATAGTTTGAATATGCATACAAGAAAAAGTAAAAAAGCAAGGATCTTTACATTCAAATTAAAGGAAACAACACAAATCAAAAACACCCAATGAAGCAAACAGTTCATAGAATGAATATCAACAAACAAAAAGTGAAAAAGCAAGGATCTTCACATTCAAATAAAAGAACAACAACAAAATACTAGGAGTAAGAAAGAAAAAACATACCTTTGAGTTGTTTCTGAAGTAGGAGACTAGCTTGAGAAGCTGAAGCCATTATACTTCAGAGAGATTCTTGGCAAAGAAATCAAAAAACAGAATCAGTAGATTTATACAAACTATTCAAATCCCTGTAGAGGTTTCAATTTAGAAGTCAAATAAGTACTCTTTTAGACCAAACAAAGAAAGGCTGCAAGGGAGGCTTAAATATCTTTAATTCTTTGAGTTAAATATGAAATCCCTCACTACTAAAAGTGCTTCTATCAAATATGTTATAGAATATTCGAAATTAAGACTTCTGATTAAAAGATAATCTTATGTGTTGCACTAAATTTTTTGGTAGTATGATCAAGAGATTGTTATTTGTGTAGAGACGAATTTAAAATTTTAACTTCATCTATTTATTTAATCTACTTAATTGAATTTGAAATTTATTGTTGAGTGATATTCCTAGTTTTGGTTAGACTTGATATTTGTTTTTGCATTCATAATATCATAGTTTAGTCTATCTTAATTCTTAATTATTCTCGAGTTGAATATGAAATTCCTTAATATAGAAGTGTTACCTATTAAATATTTTATTATATCAAAGCTCGAAATTGAGACTTCAGATTAAGAAGTAATCTCATTCGTTGCATTAAATATTTTGGTTGTATGATCAAGAGATTGCTATATGTGCAAAGAGACGGATTCAAGATTTTAACTTTATATATTTTGATTGAGATTTATTATTATATTTAATCTACTTAACTAACTTTGAAATTTATTATTTGTGTTTATTGTTGAAAAGTTATGCGTCGGGTTCGATGTAAATATAGAAATTAATTCTTTATTATAATTTTGAGTGATTCTCATAGTTTTGGTTAGACATGATATTTATTTTGATATCATACTATCATAGTCAAGTCTATCTTAATTTTTAATCATTCTCAAGTTAAATATGAAATTCCTCAATACATATGTGCTCCTTACCAAATATTTTATCATACTCGAGGTTCAAAATTATAAACTCTGAAATTATAATTGAATTTAAATTTTAAATGTTATTCCATCTCCCGAAATCCAAATTAGCACCAATAAAAATATTTTAATTCATCGTAGTCGAGTGAACTTGAAACAAGCTGCCTCTTAACTATTTTATGGCCTATCTTCATCTAAGTGAGTCTTAACTTTTTGAATCATCTTCTATATTTTTAAGTGATAATGCCAAAGATATTTATAACAATTATTCAATAGAATAATCAAAATATGAAAATTGATGTACACGTCACGTTAAAAAGGATTAGAGATAATGTGTATATTTTTAATTGGTATTTAGGACCACCATAATCAACATTTTTAATGTGTTTAAGTTACTATATATATTAAGATAAGTCTCGATAGTTCAAAAGCTAAAAAACAAAAAAGAAAATAAATAATAAAAACCCCTTTACATCATTTCAATTAGTTTCAAATTTCAACTCAAACCCATTATTTATTAAAAAATAGAGAAAAACTCCAATCAAAATGTTTAAAATCTTTTAGATGGTTTTCTTAATAAAGGTATTTATTAAAATTCATATTTTTATTTTAACATTGCCGGTATTGAAACATGCATGACTAGAGGCGGATGGAGCATATAGTTAATGGTTCAACTTAATTCGATATTTGATATAGATCATATATAGATATATATACATGTGAGATTTTACTAAAAGTTAAAAAGAACATGATAAGTCATAAACTCACGATAATTACCAATATAACGAATTCAGCAGTAAGATCTTAAAAGTAAATTTTGAATTCATCGTCACGTACAATAACCGTAAAATAGGATGGTCCAAAGAACCAAATTCTTGCTATCTTCATGTGTCATATAAATATGCACCTTTATGTTAGAACATTGCCTTTATTCCACTCTTTAAAAATTATAAAATGAAAGATATTTTAAAATTTAACTTATATATTCTGGTGCAATAATTCATTTGTCAGTAACATATCATGGCTAGTTAAACACATCATCTATCGAAAAATTATATGAAACATATAAGAAAATGTATGGTATATAATTATATATACGTCAAAAATTAATTTACGATATACTAAATGGACCATCTCTAATAAAATTTATGGTTTTATCACTAACAAATATATTCCGATATTGCAATAAATTCTTTCTTGTATACCTTTTTTTCTTTCTGTTTTTTCATTCGATGTCTGATATCATATTGTGGTTCAACTAAATTTGAATTCGTGTACTACATAACCCATTATTGACGATGAAGCTCCCAAAAGGTTTTTTTTTTTTTTTTTTTCATTTTTAGAAGCTCAAATTCAAAACCTTTGATTAAAAAAAAGAAATTTCGATCATCTCATCACAACCGATGTTATTCTTTTTTTGTATACCTAAAAAAAGTAAAGTGAATCATATTAAAAAATATACTAAGATGCAAAGAACCATATTACTCTCTATTATATGTGACCCAAAATTAAAGTGTATATTCTTTTAGTATATTGTTGCATAAATGAGGATCGCTGTGACCAACTTCAGATATTAAAGTAAAATTTATACAAAAACTTCGATTATTTTGTCTAAAATTTGATTTACCTATATCTTTGAAGTTAATTCTATAGACTTTAAAAATTCATAAATTGTGGTTATGCTTTAAATAAGAATCCTCAAATTGGCTATTTATGTACTTTCCCCTGGAAAATGACATATAGTGCAAATATACACACATAAAGCTATGAGCCTTTAAAAATGGTAACAAGCCCATTACCTATGTGGCCCATATCAATGATAAGACAACATTAAAGGCCCATTTGATGAAATTGACATCGGTGGGGGCACGTTTTGCTTTTCAAATTGATTGATCTTTATTTTTTGCTTTTTAGCAATCGAAGTTATGTCTAGTGGGACATACGTTCTTTAAAAATTGAAATGATGCCTGACAACCTAAGCATAACTTGTGAAATATTATAATACAAAAATATAAACTTATGCCTCACAAGAGAATGGTTAGTTAAAGGGGACATAAATTAAAGAACAACATAAAGTAAGGACAAAAGTGCAAATGATCCCAAATTGCACTATACTGCCATTTTTGAAGAGTCGGAGCAATATAAGCTCTCTTTTTATAGTTGACACGAAAAGTATTGCACATCACGAAAATAGGCAATGTTTGTTAGTGTCTATTACATACCACGAAACAAATAGCTAATTTCTGGTAAAACTCTTTAACGAGCCAAATTTTCAACAACATACCTAGTGTAATACCACGAAATGAGGTCTAGGAAGGGTAAGGTCTGAGTAGAGAGGTTATTTCTAGTAGACCCTCAGCTCAACGGAAAAAAGTCCCAAAAAAAAGAATAAACGGAAGTGAAACAATAACTACAACAAATTAATATGATAATCGAAGTATAAGAAAGATTCATTTAGCTCATTTCTGAGATGTACATTAACATCTAGTAGACTACAAAGGAAAATACAGACAATGTGAGACCAGCAGTAAACATCTTTAGAGCTATGAAATAATGAACCTCAAAACTTATGTTATAACAAAAAATGTAAAACAATGACCGAATTCGCGGAACGAAAAGGCATAATAATACAGACTACAGAGAGGTATGACCTTGACAAGCAATTCTACATTTGTATCAATCGACAGCAGATGACGAAAGAAGTTAGTTTTACGTCATTTCTTGGGACCGTCTTACACAACGACTAACCTTTTTCTTGAATTCATCTCTGTTGTCTCTCCATTCCTTCTGCAATATGCCAGAAAGAGACGTATAAAAGAAGGCGTTAGAAGGTGATAACAGCAGAATTAGGATTTGGCATCGGACAAATTCTCGTGTAAATTCGTGGCACGAGATCTATCCATCCTTAGAGTTGAAAAGGGAAACATTGTAAGTTCATTTGGAGCTATTAGAGCATAATCCACTTCTGGGGAATATGAGTCGAAGCAATAACAAGAATATTTCAAGTAGAACATCTTTCACAATCCCCGAAGAGATGGTTTCAGAGTACAGTTAACCAATCAATTATGATAAATTGGATTGAATTTTGTTGTTTTTTCCCTTCAGTACCTCGATGTGACATGACGTTAAAAGGGGTTCAAGAATCAAATTTCTTTTTCTAAGGGCTAAAATCACTCATTTTGGCCTTTTGACCCCATATGGTAAGGTGAATCTCGGAAATTATACCCACACCAGGAGGACGCAACGCAGCGCAGCGCAGTGCAGTTCAGAGGGAACAAGTGGGAAAAAAGAAGTTCATAAATTGGATTTACTTACAGCTGCTTCGACATTAGCTGGAGACTCATCATTAGGACTTGAAAGCATTGATATGATGCTCAACATTATGCTCTCCACCTGCATATCATATAGCCAGTCAAATTTTTTATTATAGAGAAGTTGTGTGTTTGAAGGAAAAATAACATACAACAAATGAACACCGAACAACCAGGAGCAACAATCATAAGAGAAACACCATCGAACACAGAAGTGTAAGGAAGAGAAGCAAACAAGGTAATAGATATCAAAAGCTCGTGAATTGCATCGCTTTCCTATTTGATCCATGCGACACTATCAAATGTAATTTGCCACATCAAGACACACCCATTTAAAAGAGGGGATCATCATATACCCATATAGAGAGATGTTAAAGGTATCCAGCATCAAAGAAGGAATTTCTGAAAGAAACAACATTCTAAATTCCCACCACAACAGGAGAAGGCCAAATACATGGAAGTCGCCTAAAGTTTCCCCGTATATTCATTTAGACACCTCAAATGAGATTGTTTCCAATTAGACACCTAATGTATGTTCAAAATGTGCCTATTAGCCCCTCAGTGACAACCATTCAAAAACATAAGGGGTTGAAGGTTAGCTCACTCGGTGAACTTCCCCGCCTTCCACAATTGAGGTGTGTGTAGGATCCCCTTCCCATCTACCTCCACTCCCCGATGTAACACTAAAAAGCATGTTTAGTTCAAAAGCGAGTTATGTGGCGAAGTGACGAATGAAACAAAGCGATGCAGCCTTTAGGCTCAAATAATAGGTAAAAAAGAGTTCTGAGCTACGAAAAAAGTGAAAACAACAAATTATTTTACAGAATTAATCTGATTCTTATGTCTAGTTTGTTAAAAGAAATAGACCAAGTTGTCTAGCCAACTATAAAACCTTTGTGGATGAGTTAGAAATAAAAAGGTGTCCTAACTGAATTGCATCAAATAGCACAATTCATGAACTGTTTGGATAGGTCAGATATAGTCAAACCTGGCAAAAAGTGTCTCTTTAGAATTATCCTCGGGTTGAATCACGTATGGTTTCACAGAAGATATTTTACAAATAAGAGGAAAGAAAACAGGTCGGTATGGCAGTGGTCTTCCAGTTACAATATTACCAAACTTTATATGAAAATAGGAGGAATCACTCCTATGATGCAACTAGTGATTAATTTATTGACCTATATTCCAATTTTGACACAGATGTTGAGATAGTTAAAGTCAAGTTTAAACCAATACATTGTTGTTTTCAATTTCAAAAAAAGTTGTCCAACTTGTACTAGTAAGTGGATATTTTCTAGTTGTTGGACACCAGTCACTTTTGGAATTGCTACTATAGATCTACACTAATATTACCATAGATCTTCACTCCTGTAAAGTGAGCTGAACCACGAGATAAGTTTACGAGATCCAGCACCATAACCATTTTTACCAAAGGAAGTGGGAACATCTATTTTACTAATAAAAAGGAAAGGCCAAACATATACACAGCCCCTCAAACTTGGCCCAATTTTTCATTTTGGCACTCCAGCTTAGCCTTGTTCCATTTTAACCCTTGAACTCCATTTTTTCTGTTCCATTTTAACACAAAATACTATTTTTATGATTCTTTATTTTATATATATTCTTCAAATGTAACTTCTTATTTTAAATCGACACGTGTCAATTAATTTTAGTTAAAAAAATTTAAAAAATAGACGTGTGCCTGTTAATTTTCATAAAAAAATTAAACAATCGCAAACGAATATAAAAATTTTCAAATAATAATATTATTTTTTGAGATTTCTCTGTATTTTTGCATGAAAATAAATTGACGAAAGTTCTTTGATTTTCTTTCTTAAACATTCAATTAAATTAAATAACACTACTTATTTATTTTTTCTTATCATCTAGGCTATCTAAATTTAACGCAAATACTCACTTTTAATTTTTAATATAAATCAATACGAATAAAAAAACTCATCTTCAATACGAGTAAAAAAAGACTCTTGTTCATTGCTAATAACACTACTAAAAAATGTTACCAACACAATTTCGTCGATTATTTTTTATACAAAAATAGATAACACTCTTAAAAAGAAATTATTATTTTTTAAAATGAATTATTTTTTGTTAATTTTTAATTTTTTTAACTAAAATTAACTGACACGTGTCGATTTAAAATAAGAAGTTGCATTTGAAGAATATATATAAAATAAAGAAATCATAAAAATAGTATTTCGTGTTAAAATGGAACAGAAAAAATGGAGTTCAAGGGTTAAAATGGAACAAGGCTAAGTTGGAGTGCCAAAATGAAAAATTGGGCCAAGTTTGAGGGGCTGTGTATGTGTTTGGCCAAAAGGAAAAGAAGGCGGAAACATTTATTTCATGTACATACATAGAAAGAAGACAATGAACATGTTGTTACTTCAAAATATGGACTTAAAGACGAGGTGATCCAAAATTCCATGAGATTCTGAATTGGAGAAGTACCAGAAGTTTCGAGATAGTTGAAAATTAAATGCAGTCTCATAGAAGAGAAGACCAGCCATATAGTACAAAATAATATCGCAGAAATTGAGATCCTCGGTCCTCAAGATCTATGTTGCCCGGACTCTTCAAAAGTACCGCTAGGTGAATGTCGGATCCTCCCAAAAGTAGTGTTTTTTTAAAGAATCCGATACGGGTGCAGGTTGCGACAATATTTTGGAGAGTCAAAGCAACATAGCTCAAGATTATTTTCTTTGGTAATTGAAATAATAACAGGTTTCCATACCGTATGGACGGGAGACCAACGCTCACTAGCAAGCTCGTAACCATTTGGATCATCACCAGGGGGGTGAAGAATTGAGATGCAGACCTTTCCATCAGAGTAAACTGTATGTCGAACCAGAATTTCGCGATAGAGCCAAAAATAATGAGACGATGATGGTACTGAAGATCAATCACTTCACTAATTCTCCGAAATATATGTGTAGCTTACGTACCATTAGGATGCCAAACCTCTGAGGTAAATTTAACCGTAGGCGGACTGTTGGGATAATTTTGAGGAAAGCTCATGATAGCATTAAAGAAACCCCCCTCACTGCAGTTGCAACAATTACACAAAGTTAGGATTTTTTTTTCCAACCCAACCTAATGCATAAGTAAACATTGGAAATGACGAAATATCTACTCTTAACTAAAGTCATCAACTTAAACAACAAAAACTACCTAAAGGGAAATATGCATAACGATTGCTAAGCTGCAAAGTCAACCAAGAATGAGCATGAGTTTCTGTTTAAACAGTTGGGCCTGGTCACTCCAACCCCCTTTCTGAGGAGACACCCCTTCTCCTGAAATTAGACAGCTATTATGCCGAGTTCCTTGAAGAGAGTCTCGTGCCCCTAAGTATTCTATATCTACCTACCTGTGTACGATGCTTCTTAGCAAATAGCAAGAATGGGTGAGGCGAACAATAAGAGTTGCATCAAACGCAGATGAAAGATTAATAAAAGGTTATCGGAATCTTTGGACGGGGAAAAAGTCGATGAATATGATTAAAAACCAGAGACGGTAATGTGCAAAGTTAGTGGCACCTAGATTTATTGATTTTTATTTCACAGAAAACTTTCAGGTGAAGAGGAACACAGTTGATAGAGAGTTCACCATAGGGAAAAGTTGGACGCAAGGTTCTAAACATTACAACAACTACGCCTCAATCAAACAAGTCAGGGTTGGCTATATGAATACCCACTTCTTCATTTAAGCTCATTTCATTTTGTCATCACACTAAATAAGTTTCTAATGATCGATAGAGAGTTCACCCTTGGGAAAAGTTGGACGCAAGGTCCTAAACATTACAAAAACAACTACGCCTCAATCCCAAATAAGTCGGGGTCGGCTTTATGAATCCCCACTTCTTCATTTTAGCTCATTTCATTTCATCACCATACTGAATAAGTTTCTAAATATTAACACATAAAAACTGTATCTGATATTAATTAAAAAAACTGTATCTAATCCAAAGCTCCAGAACCGAGAAACATAAAAACGATATACCCTAGGCGCAAAATTACAACTTCTCCTGTACATTAAGCCCTACTATAACTCACAAAACTTATCAGACCTTACACCATGGTGTTTTTATTAGAATTACAGCATCCACTGAATCAGAAAACAATTTAAGACCCAAAATTTTCATAAACGTATAAGAAAACACAAACCTATTCAATCGAGCATACATTAAATCAAAGACAAAAACCATCAACAACCAAACAAATTGAAAAAACCCAAAGAACTTTAACATACAAATCAAAAGAAAAAAAAAATCTTTAAACTAACACAAGTAAAGTCTCACTATAAGGTTTCCGGGGGTCCAATAATGGTGACACTCCATTCGAATAAGTTGCTTTCATCAACCAAACCAGCTGAAAATCCATCAACTGGTTTTTTACAGAGATCTGAAAATGAAACAATAAGAATTACAAACACCCAATTAAGCAAACAGTCCATAGAATGAAATACAAGTACCAAAATAAAGGAGAAAAAAAATCATACATTGGAGTTATTTCTGAAGTAACAAGGATTTTTACATTCAAATGAAAGGAAACAACAAAAATCAAGAACACCCAATTAAGCAAACAGTCCATAGAATGAATACCATTACAAAACACAAGAAAAAGCAAGGATCTTTACATTCAAATTAAAGAAACCAATAAGAATCAAGAACATCCAATTAAGTAAACCGTCAATAAAATGAATATTAGCACAAAATGAAGAAAAAACAAGGATCTCAACAATAAGAATCAAGAACACCCAATTAAGCAAACAGTCAATATAATGATTTATGAGTACAAAAATATGAAAAAGCAAGGATCTTTACATACAAATTAAAGTAAACAACAAAAATCAAGAACACCCAATTAAGCAAACAGTCCATATAATGAATTATGAGTACAAAAATATGAAAAAGCAAGGATCTTTACATTCAAATTAAGGGAAACAACAAAAATCTAAAAAACCCTTTGAGCTGAGTAACAAAAAGAGTGGCAAAAAACTCAATACCTTTGAGCTGTTTCTGAAGTAGAAGACTAGCTTGAGAAGGAGAAGCTGAAGCCATCAACAACTTTATAGTGAGTTAGAGGAGATTGAAGATTGAGATTATGGAGAGCAGTGCAAAGGCAAATTTTGTGGATGAGATTGGATTTGAGGAGTTTTTTTTTTTTTCAATTGTTATTAACAGATTGAAAACATAATAATGTAGAACATTAGAGTGGTCCTACATATTTATTTTTTTTCACTCGAGGTCCAATATTTGTAATTTCGTATTAGAGTTGACTAATTTAAATTTGTGTAGTGTAGGGCTCATATAATGAAAGTGTTTTCTATCAAAAAAAAATTTCCTATCTTGAACTTGAACTCAAGACGTCTAGTAATCTCATCTACCACATCTTGATGGTATAATCAAGAGGTTGCCGCCTCGATAGGAAAACGGATTCAAGATTTTAACTTTATATATTTTCATTGAGAATTTTTACTATATTTAATCTACTTGATTAAATTTGAAATTTGTTATTTCTATTTATTGTTGAAGTTTCACGTTAAGTGGAGATAGAAAATTAATCTTTTGATATGATTTTAAGTGATCCACATAATTCTCAGAGTTGAATTAGACTTAATATATTTGTTTTTGTATCATGATATCATATTCAAGTTCATCTTAATTAATCAGTGAAATTTCTCTAATTTGTCTCTTATTTGTTTAGCATATGATTATTTTATTTGTTTCTCTTGCAACTTAAAAACCTTTTAGATTATGATTTAAGAATTCATTTTAAATAAATTTTAAAACTTGTAAGAAAATATTAATAACATAATTTAAAATTTTATAAGTAATAACAAAGTTAGACGATCGATAATTTAATATATTATCTATAAAATTTAACAATATACGAGCAATATATGTGTCAAGAAAACCTTTGATCACTCGCTAATTTATACATACCACTCTTTAAAGTTATAAAATGAAGCTTTTTTTTTTTTAACTTGTATGTTTTGGTGCAATAAATACACTCGTAAGTAACGTAGCCACATAAAATGAAGGGTGATTAATTGAACATATTCTTCATCGAAAAATTATATGAAACATATACAAAAATATATGATATATATACATCAAAAATTACTTTATGTATTAAATTGAATGCCTTCAATGAAATTTATGTTTATCGCTAATAAACATATTCTAATATTATAATCAACACTTTCTTGTATATATTTTTCCTTTTCGATTTTTCATTCAATATTTAATATTATATTGTGATTCAATAATTTAAATTTGCATATTGCATGGTCTATTATGAAGGGCGAAGCTCCAAAAAAGATTTTTCTCATTTTTAAAAACTCAAATTCAAAATTGCTAATTAAAAATAAATAAATTCTCTTTATACCTAACCTAAGGAAAGTGAATTATATCCAGAAATAGACTAAGATGCAAAGGACCATACTATATTAAACTTGGACCATATGTGACCCAAAATTAAAGTGTCTATATTCTTTTAGTATATTGTTACATAAATGATTCCACTTCTCTTCTTTTGAGTTTCCTTAATTTAAAGAAAAAACATTTTTTTTAAAAAAAAGTTGAGCTAGGTCCTCTCTTTTTTCTTCGTTTTTAAATTTTTTTGTATCCAATCAAACTTGTTGAGTGAAGCTAACTACTTGGGGGCCTTTTGTGTTGATTTGAGAAGGGTTCGATCAAGATTTGAAGTCGAAAAAAAAGAGTGTTATAACCAGCTTCAGATATTTGGGTAAAATTTATACAAAAACTTCAATTATTTTGTCTTAAATTTAATTTTGACAAAACATAGTTAATTCTAAAACGAATAGACTTACGAAAATTCATGAATTTTGATTATGCTTTAAATAAGAATCCTCAAATTAGCTATTTGTGCCCTATTAGTGCAAATATGCACACATAAAACTCTGGGCCCATCAAGATTCCTGGCCCTGGTGATAAGCCCATTACATATGAGGCCCATATCAATGATAAGACAAAATTAAAGGCCCATTTTGATGAAATTGACATATGTGGGCCTGATTATTGATAAGACTAACTTTATTAAAGGCCCACATTGTTCCCCACAAACTTCTTCTTATCCTTTTTTTTGTCAAAATCATTGGATTCCTTCACTTACACACTTCTCGAAAAAATCGCACGTGTTGTCTTTCAAATAGATTAATCTTTAATTTTTGCTGTTTAAATAAGCTAGCTTAGTGAGACATACGCTCTTTAAAAACTAAAGTCACGTTTGATTATAACTTATGAGATACTGTAATACGAAAACATAAACTTATAACGAGGGGTATAAATGAAAGACCAATATAATTAGTATAAATTATAGGAACCACATATTATAAGTACTAAATAACATCCTATCCCTTCTAGTTTTCTATTTACCAAAATATCCCTTAAAAATGATGTTTGCGGGATACATAGCGTTGTGCACAGGATACATTAGGTTTGATACATTCCACATAGCGGGATACATAGCGTTGTGTACGAGATACATGCGGGATACATAGTGTTGTGCACGAGATACATAACGTTTGATACATTTCACATAGCGGGATACATAGCGTTGTGCACGGGATACATAGGTAAATAAGGGATTTTTGAAATTTTTGAAATAAATAGGGATAAATGGATATTAATGTAAGTAAAGGAGTGTAGTTAAGTAATTTATAAGGACAAAAGTGTAAGTGACCCTTGATGAAGAGGATGTCTTACAAAAATGATATAAGAGGGCCCAAACTAGAGCCCCATCTAAGTCTATTTATATTCGGAATTAGCGATCACTAGCCACTTTTCGATCATATTTTTTTTAAAATAGTAGTTGGCATAATTTTTTTTTGTGTAATTCAAGTGAATTAGAGACAAAATTCGAAAATGTCAATTTTTTTGATGATTTCATCTATTATGATTGAGTTGTGAAAACTTCCGAATAGATATTCTAATGGATTTTTTAAAATTAAAAATCATTTTCTAATAGCTTTAGGATGATTAAAAAAAAGGAAAAGGCTCAACTATGCCATCGAACTTTCAGAAAAGGCTCATTTATGCCATCCGTTAAAAGTTTGGCACATATATGTCATTACCGTTTAAGAAAAGACTCATTCATGCCATTATTTTTTAACAGTGGTTTTGTAAAACCATTTTTTACACGTGGCCAATTATAATTCGGTCACATCATTATTTTTTTATTAATTTTTTTTCAAAATTTTGAATAAAAATTGAATTATAATTCGGCCACGTCATTATTTTGTTTTAATTCAATTTTTGTTCAGTATTTTGATTTTTTTTTTATAAAAAAAATTAATGGCGTGGCCGAATTATAATTGGCCACGTGTAAAAAAATGGTTTTGCAAAAATTGAATTAAAAAAAAATAATGATGTGGCCGAATTATAATTCAATTTTTGTTCAGAATTTTGATTTTTTTTATAAAAAAAATTAATGACGTGGCCGAATTATAATTGGCCATGTGTAAAAAATGGTTTTGCAAAACCACTGTTAAAAAGTAATGGCATGAATGAGCCTTTTCTTAAACGATAATGGCATAGATGAGCCAAACTTTTAACGGATGACATAAATGATCCTTTTTTGAAAGTTCAATGGTATATTCGAGCCTTTTCCCAAAAAAATTCTATATATAATTTCGATTCTAAAGACAACATGCTTGATCCCGCTTATATAAAATCAAATCAAATCAATACGTTCTAAGAATAAATAAACAACAAGATGATGGTCGAATACTTTTCTTGAATTATTACATCGGCGTATGCAAACATACTGTGGGGATTGAAAGTTGAAAGGTTAGTGCACGTGAAAATGTTGTTCATAAGCTAATGTCATGCATATGCAAACAAAATAAGAATCGATATGAGTCGTGGTAAGATAATTGAGATCTTTATCTTTTTAATTAAAAGTCTCGAATTCAAATTTTTGGAAATGATGTTTTTTTTGTTGTTGAAAGCGTTATCTTGAAAAATGAACCTTACAATATACGAATTTAAATTTAATCGAATTTCAGTATAAATATCGATCAAAATAAGGTAGAAATAGGAAAGAAAAACAGCTGGATTATATGTCCCATTTTAATGAGTGTTATAAATGGTGCAACACTTAAGTAATAGACCCCTACCAAAAGTAGCTTATGTTAGGTCTAATAGACTTAGAAATAGGGTTTTTACCCAAATTATTTACCGTTTATTTTTCCTAATCGATATACATAGATTCTTGACTAAATCTATATTATACCTATATTATATATTTGTTATTTTTTTTAGTCTAAGCAATTAGGTGATCGATTGAGCAACTACTTAGGTTAATTGTTCTTTGAAAGAAACAGGTAATTTATGATTTTAAGCTATTTCAATAAAAGTAAATTATCGTTATATTTCACTATTTTATTTCACAGTTATTCTTGTTACATGTAATAGAATCAACAACTATATATTTTCAAGGCATGTCTCACAAAAAGAAGAAGAAAAAGGAAGCTATGTGCGATTTAAAGTTAGAGGTGGATAACCATTTTGAAGCTAATTAACTTGCGACGATATTATAGGTTAGTGACAAAATTTGTTCGTCGCTAAATTCTATTTTTTTTAATGATAAAACTATCCTCACATATTCAATATATGTATATTCTTGTAAATTCCCTTTTAGATAGAGCCCAATAAAGAAAACATTGTTCCCCACTTTACTATTATCATCCTTTTCTACCCCATTTTTAAATTTTCAAGTATAGTATATGTAATATTTGCTATACAAGTTGAACATTTGTCAAAAACCCTAGCATTCTTACCTATAACTTAACCTCATCATTTTTTTTCAAACACTATGCAAATGAACTAGAATAGCTACCCCAACTAAAAGTGTGGCACGAGTATAAGTACTTCTCTATTTTTATTAAAAGTTTTGATTTTGAGTTGAGAATGAAATCGTCATTGACAGAAAGCATTTTACCTTCAAAGTAAGACTTTCAATATAAATTTAAATTAATTGAGCCTCAAAACGAATATCGCGCGAATTAAAAACAAAAGAAATCAAAGAAAGAGGATAAGGAAAAGGAGGGGTAAACAAAATGGCAAAAGGAAAGGGGAAAAAAGAGAGACTATTGATGAAAGATAGGGCACTTTTCTAAGTGAGCCCATGTGAACATCTCTAGAGAGATGTGACCTTACTATTATAAAGTATAAATTAGACAAAATTTTCTCAAATTGTACCAAAAAAAAGAGAAACTAGACAATGGTTTTTACCTATCTTTTTTCCTACCCTCTCTCCAATCCTCACTCTATTACTCATTTGAATTAAATGAATGTGAGATAATGGATTAATGAACCAAGTGATAGTTATGGGAGATTGGAGTTCAAAATTATAATAGAGATGAGAAATATTAGGTAATCTTTTTAATTTACCTAAGTTTTGGAGATAAGAGTTATTTGATGTCTATTCAGATATATGAGGTAGTATATATATTTTGTAGAACAATTTAGATGCGCGCAAACTAGTCCAAAGATCACTTAAATGGAGAGTGCTTACCATTTGAGTAACCCCTCTAGTCGATTTTTTAGTTAAGATTTACCTTAAAATAAAAACTAATTAAATAAACACCCTAAATCACCTTTATTAGTTCTCTAATTAAAAAAACTAAGTTAATGAGTGTCCACATCTGCTAACTTAGATTCCATGGGTGTTTTAGTAATAAACCTTTGTTGTTTTTCTCTATAACATGTACATCATCATTCAATAAGTTGATGATCAGCAAAAAGGCAAAATCTTTTCTTACTTTTTAGTCATTTTCTTTAATTGTTGGTTTGAATTTGTTTTCTTGCTTTCACTATAGTTTCACTAAAGAAAACTAGCTGTCTCCATCTGTTTTTTCTCTCTAAACCAGTTCTTGATTCAAAGCAAAAATCTTGAGGTGAAAGATTGGATTTTTATTTTGTGTCTTTAGTTTCTTGATTTTGGTTCAAATAGATGTAAAAATGAAATCTTTGAGGTGAAAGATTGGATTTTTATTGTGTGTCATTTTAGTTTCTTGATTTTTTGTTCAAATAGATGTAAAGATTGGATTTTTATTTTGTGTCTTTTTAAGTTTCTTGATTTTGGTTCAAATGGATGTAAAAAGATGAAATCTTGGAGGTGAAAGATTGGATTTTTATTTTGTGTCTTTTTAAGTTTCTTGATTTTGGTTCAAATAGATGTAAAGATGAAATCTTTAAGCTCAGTGGGACTTGCTTTAAGTGTGGTATTTGGTTGTCTTTTGTTAGCTCTTATTGCTGAGCTCTACTACTTGTTATGGTGGAAAAATAGGATTCTTAAAACAAATCTTGAAGATGGTTATAGCAATAGTAGCAAAGCAAGAGAGTTTTGTTATATGTTTTGTGGTAAACCTTCAACAACTTCTTTGACTACCCCCAATGCTTTAAAATCCCAAGAAATTTGTTCATCTGATACACAATTAGTCCATGAACCAACACAACTTCAACTTGGGTCAAATGTGGATTCAAGTAGTGATTTTTGGTTCAAACCCTTTGGAGATGACACAATGGATAATGAGTTTATGGGACTTTGTGGACCACCAAGATTTTTGTTTACTATCAAAGAGGAAACTAAAGAGGATTTGGAGTCTGAAGATGGTAAATCCAAGAGTAGAAAAGGATCAAGAACTAGAAGTTTGAGTGATTTGTGTCTAAATGTTGAAACTCCTTTTTTAACACCACTTGCTTCACCTTCTTGTTTTACTCCACCTTTAAGTCCTATTGTTATGTCAAAAAATGGTTTCAATTTCAACCCTTTTCTTGAATCAACAAGTGATGCTGAGTTCAACAAGTTTATAAGGTCTAATTCTTCACCTCCACCAACATTTCAATTCTTGAGGGATGCAGAAAACAAGTTTTGTAGAAGATTTGATCAAAATCTTGAAGTTTCATCAAGTTCAAAGATGTGTAAAGATCATGAGGAGAATAGTGGACCATTCATTACACTCATTTTCCCTAAGAACAGAGAGGTACAACATGATCAGCATCATGTACAACACTCATCAAGCTCTTCACAAGTACTACCTTTAGCTTCTTCACCTCCAATCCAACAGCTCAACCAGCAAGAGTAAATTTTGTTTCATCCCCCCCCCCCCCCCCCCCCCCCCCCCCCCCCCCCCCCCCCCCCCCCNCCCCCCCCCCCCCCCTCGCAACCCCCACCCCCCAACCCCCACGAACCCTTGATTGTACTAAAAAGAATGACTCATTTTCTTTGTTTTATTAGTGTATGAGTTTTAGAGCTTTATTTTGCTTGCATCATCTTGATGATTTTGGAGGTGAAGTTAATGACTTAAAGCCTAGTCATAGTGCAATATTAGTGGATTTTTTTTTTTTTTTTTGCATGACATGATATTTAGAGAGTTACAAAGTGTTAGCAAAACGAATGGTGAATCATAACCATACTTGAAAGTTTGACCTTTTAGTCATTTTTAAAGAGTAACGAAGCATTAGCATAACGAATGATGAATCATAACCCGATACTCGAAAGTTGACCTTTCAATCTGTTTTAGAGTGTAACAAAGTGTTAGTATAACGATCATTACCTGATACATTTTTAGAGCATAACAAAGTATTAGCATAACGAATGATGAATCATTACCTGATATTCGAAAGTTGACCTTTCGATCATTTTTAGAGTGTAACAAAATGTTAGCATAACGAATGATCTATCATAACCAAATACTCAAAAATGACTAAAAAGTCAATTTTTGAGTATCTGGTTATTATAGATCATTCGTTATGCTAACATAATGAGTGATCAATCATAACCTGATACTCGAAAATTGACCTTTTAGTCATTTTTAGAGAGTAACAAAGTGTTAGCATAACAAGTGATAAGTCATAATCTGATACTCAAAAGTTGACCTTTCGATCATTTTTAGAGAATAACAAAGTGTTAGCATAACGAGTGATACTTAAAAGTTGACCATCTTTTATTTTTTATTTTATACTTTTAACATTATAAAGAGTAAAGTTCTGTTATCATACTTGAATGAAGTTGAAGGTAAAGTTAATGATAAAAGCCAAGTCACAATGCAATGTTTTCTGAAATTTTCAAAGGGGGAACAACATTCTTTGCAGTCTGCCACACTGCAAATAATGTCCAGATTCCACTATGCAAGTGGTTATTTGGTGGAGGGTGGGGGGTGGGGGTGGAGGTTGGTTTGTTTCTATTCAATTTCTGTAAAAAAATACACCTGTAATCAATCATTCAAGGAGATAATGACAACACTACCTAAGAAAACAAATATAAGATATAATAGTTTTCATGTAATAAAGTATCACGAATTCAAGTCGCGAAAATAAACTATGATAGAAATGCAAGATAAAGTTGTGTATATGAAATCCAATGTGATTGGATCCTTCCCCGAATCAAGTTGTTACCATAATATGAAACCCACATTATTAGTTCCAACTGTTTATTCTTGAGTCGAGAGTCTATTTTATCTTATTCAGATTCACTTGTAGAATTATAATAGGTATATTGTGGTTGTGGTTGTGGTTGAAGTTTTTTTACTTTCCATATTGCTTTGTGTAATATCTCATTTACAAGTCATAATCTTCCCCATCTTTTTATGCATGCTCTTGAATCATAATGATCTTTCACTAATTTCTTTTCTTTAACACATGTATAATTTTCATTTGAAAATTGATTGACCCACCACAAAAGAACTTTCTTGATTTTTTTGGGTTTATGCATTTTCATTTTTTTTTCTAACTCAGACAAAGAGATCAAGAAAAGCCTTCCTTTTTCACTTTTTAGATTTTCCCCTCTAGTAAATAAAGTTTAAAATTAAAATAAATACCCTTTTCCCTTTAAATACTCGCCAATTAACATCTGAAATCTATTAATCCGACTAATTTAAATTTGCATTGAATAAATTCACTATGAGATAGAAAGAGTCTCTAATGAAGAATTTGCATCAAATAAATTCACATGAAAAGAATCTATTTTTAGAGTTCAAACTCAAAATCTGATAAAACATTCTTTATCAAAATAGTCTCCATTCTTCTAACTCAAATTCAACATCCCTATTTAATGATAAAAGGTGATAACTATCACCAGGAATGCTATGTCATTTTCAATAATCCCAACATATTTTGAATGTTTGAAGCCCCACTGACACGAAATGATTTAGATAGATGATTATGATGTCCATAACCTTACTTTTTTTTCCGATCAAATACTAATTTTGTTATTCTTTTTTCAATCATCAAGCGTGATCAATTCGACTCTTTTCAATCACATCTCTATGTAGATACATGTGTATCAAAATTTGGAATTAACAAATTGTTGTTTCTTTAAGTACCTTTTATTTTTAGTGATTATATAAAGTTGGACCAAAGATAAAGTACCAACTAAAACATAATGACAAAAGTAGGAGGGATGAAAATAATAAATTGTGGAGAGTGATGAAAAATTGGCATTTTCTGTAAAGAACAAACATGTACACTTGCCCGTGATTATATCTCGTGTCGCAGGCCGAAAGGTAAAATTCACCTTAAAGAATCATTTGGTCCATTTGCCTTTAACAACCATTTTAAAAATATATTATTATATTATATAGTACAAATGAAAATATTACTATCTAGTGTCAAATAAAAATAAAATAGACATCTTGAAAAAAAAAAAGGGGTAAGGAAATAAGTAAGGTTATGGTAGAATGCTCATTATCATCCCTCCATCCTTGATCAGAAATCTTAAAATTCGTATCTTGAAAATGAAAATATTACGATAAAAAGTGTTTTCTCCTTTAAATGGGCTTTACATGCAAACGTGGACCCAAGATTTGAAGACGAGAGGACTCTATCAAACGAGGACCGAAAATTTTATCACTCATAGAACTAATGTATTAACCTACATATGAGTTAAATGACCTTACTTGATTGTTGGATTGATGATTGTGAGCCCCACTTTGCACCCATGAGGTCGTCTGTTCGAAACTTGTCACCACCGGTCACGGGACCCATTTACACCACAACCCATGATACAACAACATACCTTGTATAATCCCACAAAGTGCGTTCTGTGATACATGATCAAATTCAAGTTTTTTTTTTGGATAACGAAGAGATCCCCAAGGTCAATTGTGCAAGATTGAAAGCTTGGTGGATAATGAGTCCACTTACTATCCTCCACTTAAATACTAAGCTTTTATTGGCAGGATCCGAACCCGTGACATGCACTTAACCCACATATCACGCGGTACACTCTTACCACTAGACAAATCAATTATTAGATAGGCGACTACTTGTGACAAAGCCACTATCATTAACATATCGGAGCAGAATGTTAAAAATGCTACAATAATTAGGTGATCACTTTCAAAGGTAATGAACAAAACAGGGTGAAAATAAAGCTGTATCATCAATGCCAAAAAACATCTTGAATCAAATATGCTATAGTTTAATAATACACAGAAAAGACTAAAAGAAATAGATAAAAAGTATCAATACTTCTATCTCGAAGCAACTTAATTGTACCTGGGCCTTGAAAATCATTGTGATCATGAGCGCAAGGCGAGATTCATAGCAGCTGCACAGGTCCAATTGTTGTACCCAGTTCAGTGCAGATTGAATTGAGGTCGGGTTCCTCTAACAGACTAAATGCACAAAATCCATAATAGGCATGATAAAGATCTGGCAGCTGCTCCGGAGTCTTACCAAAACCACCATACTGTAGAACAGCAACAACAAAAAAAAAAGGTTTGAATTTTAGCAAGCTGAAAAAAAGTCTGTGCTAATGTTCAAGCAATCATAGATGAGATAAAAGAAAGAGGAGAAGCCGAAGCACCTGGGATTGACAGGTGAAAAGAAATTTACGTAAGCCTTCATGGTCGATGAACTTGTGAGCCCCTAAGATCTTTAGAACTCCTCCCACCCTAATCAAGGATATCAACTTGTCAGGCCAGAAGAAATAAAAATGATATCTATTGAAGATAAAGCAATTCGAACTCACCAGAAAGCATAACAGGTGTCAGTAGCTTTGTTTAGTCTACCTTGGAATCCACCATCAGTCGCTGCCTGTCTCTGCAAGAAGCAACATTGAGTTACACCAAATGCAAGACAGAAAGATGGTATGGACAATTTCTCCGTCAAAGGATTGAATTTGACAAATAGTCATCGCTGCCGGAGTTCTTTTTTCCTACTTCCTTACTTTGTTCTACATTACACTTTCTTTACTGTTTGTAATCTGATATCTTTAAATCATATACGTTTAATCTTTGGAGGAATACTGAAAAGCATATGTAGCAGAGCAATATAAGAACTTCATACAGTATTCGATGAAATTTTACCTGTAGGCACCAGTCTAGAAGCAAGGGCACGTTTATGAAACAAGAGGATACATTCTTCGATAATATATCATCTTCAATTAATCCCATCAATCTGAGAGATGCAACCGCACAAAAAGTGGCACCACCTGTGATACTAAACAATCACCCTCTATGAGAACTATTATATTAATAGGAAAATGAACCATCTTTCACTCTACCACTTCAACTTTTGACCCAAGTTGATAAAAGGAAAAGATCATAAAAGAGAGATGAAGGATAAGCAGTTCAAGATATTTAAAAATATGTAATCCGATTGAGAGGCTGCCCATAGAAGGAAACATTCAAAGGTGCGCTTATCTATTTATCTTTTTTTTTTCCTTTTTGACAAGCTGGATTGGATGATGTTTATCGCATATCATCCTATTGAATGATACACATACTTCCCAGCAAATGAAAGGAGCCACTTAACTGCTAGCCTAATATCCTTTTAATTCAACCACCCATTTTATTTATTTTTTTAGATGAACTTGCAATAGTTTATTTTTCTCCAATCCCCCCTCCCCCCCATTAAAATCATCAAAGTAAAAGATTCTAATATGAGACATCAAAAGAGTAGGACATCACTTGCATGAATGGTAAAAACTAGGGATCTAACAATATGCATCAATGGGAGTATTCACTCACCATGTGATTCTGAACTAGGAGTTAAACCAAAGCCACCATCGTATGACTGCATGAACCAGACAACAATATTTGACATGAGATGCATTACCAAGAATCAGTGCAAAAGAAAACTCTAGTGATATGAAAACTCAAGTGATGAATCTATAACATTGACTCCTCATCAATAATCTCAGGAATGAGAGACTTATTTATCATAAGGGCGTCAATTATAATACTTAACCATTTCTAAGACCTTTAATCCTGAAGAGTTTCAAGAGGTTTTTCAGGTGGCAGACTTAAATTGCAATTGAGAATGCACAAATATTGAACAAAATCTAAATTTCAAAATAAGGATGTGACGTTCTCTGTGGAAGTAAGAAAATTCCCTAATAACAGTCCTGTCTATGACAGATTGCGCACCTCAACTATATAAAAATAAATACTTAACTGGGTTTGTTTACAGCCAATAAACTAAACACAGTAATGTTGGTAATAGGAATGAATTTCTATATGCCAAATATGAGATATCATTTATTTATCTAAGTACACATCACCTGAGCACTAACTCTATCAAAGATACAGAACAAGAAATTTAGCGAAAACAGATGTTCATATACCTGACAGTTTATTATGTACTCTTTGGCTTTCTCTTTGTCAATGCCACTCCAGTTTTCCAACATGGAAGAGATTGCCGCTGGTATGCAGGTCAGCAAAATCAATTTTCATTCTAAAAGTATTTAAGTTCAATAAGCTCAATAGCAGAGTATCATCATACCTGCACAATATACAAAGCGGAGGTCTGTCTCTGCCCCACTATGAATGGGCATAAAGCTGGAAGTTGAAGAAAAAAAAGCAGTAGTTAATAAAAAAGAACCTAAATAGGAATAAACACCCATATCTTCTGAGGTCAATATTGTGGCACACTCTTTTGCATGTCAAAGTTTTTCAATTTGTTGTGGATAAGGAAATGGGAGTGAAAGAAATATGACATACTAATTTCACAGTTGGGACATGTGTACAGGAGATTTATCAATATTTGTATGTAAAAGATGCATCTAATGGTATAGCTCTCAAGACGTATTGGCAGAATCAATGATGCATATAACAATCTGTACGTCCTAGCTTTCCAACGGCAGTTGTTTAATGCCTCCATACATAAAGAAATGCACAATTACCATGGCTTAAGTACTTTCAGCACTTTCCTTTTTATTTTGAAATTATTAATCCTTTGTCCTTTTTCTTTGGTTCCCTTCTTTTCCTTTTTATTCTTGTTTCTTTTCGGGGCACATACTCCAGGATAGTTGAATTAGTATTTAGTACGCATGAAAAAAATTATTGACCTTCAGAAATAACAAAACAACAAAATCTGAGACCAGACATGCTCAATAAGAGATATAAGCAATCCTTTTTCGCCATTGCACAGTTGTTTCTCAAGGATGTCTAATCAGTTGACCAATTAAATCAAGCCCATTCCGGTAGGTCTAATCTATTGGATTTTATCATGATTGCATAGAAACCAAGCAAAGAAGATCATACTCCTATATAGTAGATAAGGGCCTGATTCAGGAAATTCTAGTAAATACAACAATTTGAAAAAATGTTAATGTCGTGAGCTAAGAAAATGTTAACTCTGCTTCATAGATCTTGCAGGACACAAAGAAAGAAAGATACAATTTAGTCATCCAGTATGGTCAGTTGATGTGGCCTTGAGCAGGAAGGGTGAACCTGATGATGCCACACCTCCAAACTCTTAGCTTCAGGAGACAGGAATAAAGGGTAGAACTCTCAAATCTAGATTCTCTATCAAAAAGCAACTGGAAGAGAACGAGGAAATAGGTTGGACAGGTTAATCTTGCCAGCAACATTACTAATAAAGCCCAAACATACTTGAGTAACACTTGGTCCCTCTATTTCATTCACTCACCTTTTAGACCATCCACCTATTTGATAACATTTTAGTCTTCTTGAAAAAATTAATCCATTTAATGTTTGACAATCATTCATGAACAGTTATAAACTTATTGTAACTCATCGAACATGTAATGGTTCTAACAAACAGAACAGTGCTCACCACATGATCCTTACAAGCTGAGATCCTGGTTATGGGGGGCTTCAGTTTTAGAATTCACTTGGAGCATAAAAAAGAAATGAAGCTTTGCCTGGTGAACTACAATGGTATATTGCATGCAAATGAAAAAGGGTTTAAGCATTAGTTGCAGTAGACCAGTAGATGGTTCTGTCTGTTTTTTGTAATTCTAGACTTCTAGCTAATTCAATATGAGGTTGCATAGACAACGCCCACCAGCTGAAATGTGCTGCTCCACTTTGTGAATGCTAATAACAGAAGTGGTAGTCTGTAAAGGTCAGAAAGGGGTATACCACTTACCTGAGGTAGGAGTTCCGGATAGTATTATCCCTATTTGTCTCATTCATTTTATTTACCAACATGCTTTGCAGGACAAAAGTTTACTAGTTACTGATTTTAAGATAAGAAAATGATATCTCCAAATTGAGAACCAATGGGGTTGGTGCCTGGGTATAGAGTGCATTTACCATTCTACCTTCTACCATATGTGCTACGAGAGTAAGCAAAAACAATGGCGTATAGACCCAAGGGTATTTGAAGTTTAACAAAGAACTTTTTTGTTTTAATGAAGTAACAAAGAACAAAGAACTTTGTTAGAGACAAAATAAGGAGGTTAGGTTAGATTCAGAATGTAGCACTGATCAAAGAGTTGAAAACAATAGAAAGTAAGGCCACACAAAGTACCTCCCATCATGTTGCTGAAGATTTTTCATTGATTTGATGATTGACATGGAATCCAGTAGTGAAAAATCATAGCCAAGAGTCTTCAATATGGATAGTGCACAGTAAGTACTTGCCAAATGACTGCAATTTGGGAGTGCATTCTGTGTACAGACCATAAGACGAGTAAGTCCAGAGGAATAAGTTTTCTAGATCGGTTTTTTTGTCCTCAACAACAATTAACAGTTAATAATAACCACATTCTTGTACCCCATAGTCATTTGGTTGAAACTGAGAACTTCTAGAACCATGGAACCCATAAAATTGTCCTGCACAAAACCAGAAGTCCCAATAAATTTCTAATGTTTTCAACTTAAGGACTGCTTGACTAATCAAAGTCACTTCTCTACATTAACTGAACCATACCATTGCTCAAGTCAGCTTCGTCTTGCGGATGAGCTTTCAGTGATAAAACCCAATTAATCACCCCTTCTTTGTCAACCTGGAGTCAGTAAAAAGATCACTTCTGCTAGCCAGCTTTTCTAAACATTAAAAATTAGATAATTATCACGTTTTAGGCATTTTCCAGTTTGCAAACACCTTCAAATTTGATTATGCTGCATTAAATTTTATTTTTACACTATCTAAAAAGTAGGGTGTAATGAGCTGAGTCATTACTTATTCAAACAACAGCGTATAAGGAAGTTTAGCACAGGGATTAACAATTCAAAAGTTAGTATGTACGGGTGGATGGCTGAGATTAAAAGGTAAGGAGCAACTCAAATTAAACCTATCATCACATATAAAACCAATTCAATTAGAAAGAAGAGGCATATATCTGGTATGATATTCTCTTCTCTCTCTTTCTCCAATTCTAGTTTCTCTATATCCTCACAATCTTCTCAATCAATCTCAATTGTGATCCACGGAAACTTCCTAAATCACTCACCTAACATCGGGTTCATCTTTTCAGGTATGGTGGTGATTTTAGTATTGTGATTGGAGTGAAGATTAGTCATATCTGGATTTTTTCTCATTTAGCTGTTTTTTATTGCTTTCATTGTAATTCGAGTCCTTGTCGGGCAGTTTGGCTCATTTCTGATATAATTCTATTAGTGGTTAGCTCGATAATTCAATTTCATGCAATATTAATTGAATTTGGTTGAATTATCTGAGTTCATTTTGTTTAGAACATTACATTTGGTATCCGAGCAATGATTTTGGCTATAAAAGCGTCATATAAACAGCACAGATGCAATATAAAACAATTTTATAATTAGAATCATTTCAGTAGATGATTGAGAAGCAAATACAGATATCAATTCTGATAAAAACAGTATTAACTACATATAGACAAAAATATAAATATTTTCACTTCTCTGAGAGTAGTGAAAACATTGTTGATATCTAATCGACGGTGAACTGAAAGGTCGAGAGAAATACGTACGCGATCGAGAGAGCGAAGGATATCGAGACCGCAGACGACGAAGTAAGCAAGAGTGAGGCGATTGATCTCCTGCGATTGGTAAGGTGAAGGTAGTAGCTCAAGCATCATCTCTAAATAACAAATATGGCGATTTCTGTCGAAGAACATAGGGATAGGGATTGAATCTAGCTCAGATTCTAGATCGGATAAGCTCAGAAACTCATTATCTTCCTCCGCCATGGTAGGGACTAGTCGGAAAACTACCGGCGGCGAGAAAATCCGGCGACTCGGAGTATTCACTATTTTTGTTACAATGGCATAAGCCCCTTTTACGTTTTTAGTTTTTTCAAATTCCTTGTTTTTGGACTCTTATGCCCCTCTTTGTTCGGTATCTCTATTGTAGTTTGACTAATTTGCATTCACATTTTTGCAGGGCTCATTTGGAGTCATATTTTCATATTAGAATTTGAAACTGAGACCTTTGATTAACGGAGAAACCATTTCATCCATGACACCCAATCTAGGGGTGGTTTAGCCATAAAAGTTACATTTTTTCTTTAATGAGTTAACTATGAAAATAATTATTAATAATAATAATTAGTCTTATATATGTCAATTATAAAATTTTCTCAATTTCAAATTAACATGAAGTTGTATTTCAAATTTGGAAAATGGTTTGTACGTAGCTTATTTTACGATTCACTTTTCACTTCTAAAATTATACTTTGGTACATTCAAGTGTTCTTTGCAAAATAAATATAACTGAGCACAATTTTTGATACAAAATATCGAAAAAAACTAGTTTCATTATTTTGTTATGAGATAGACAAGTGGTGATATGACTTCTTCACGTTTAACTAAAGATCTCGTTTGAACCCTGAAAATGGAGTTACTCTTAATACACAATGTCTTTCTTCTAACATATCCTACACAACGTGAATCTAAATTAAACAGATCGATAGATACTAGTACCACCACAAGTGGCAGCTACAGTTCAGATTCTTGATATATATATATAAAATTCCGTTTGACATTGAAGAGACTCACTCGTGCAATGACACTGGAATTCATTTTCATCTCGACATTGTTTTTGGCACATTTGACCGTACCATCGCAATTTCTGCATTCCCTTTGCTTTTATTCTGTTAGCAATTGCCTTCGAAGTCAAGAAATCGTTTTTTCCCATTTGAAAATAAAGTAACGAAGCAGAGAGAGTTTTCCACTATAAAGGAACAGAAAAGAAAAGTTTACAATACCTAAGAATCACCAACTGCATCCCCTGTATATATAGATTCTAAGTAGTCCTAATTGAATAAGGAAAAGGTTCTCCCGGTTCTAGAAGGATAATATATTCGTTTCCCAAAATTATTAGGACAACTCTGATAGAGAGAAAGAGAGAGATAAAGGCAAAATGACCCCCTAACCTATTAGTCAATTCCCAACTACACACCACTACTTCACGAGAGTCCTATAATCCCCAGAACCTTTTATTTTTAATAATTTGTAGCCCTTAAATGCTGACATGTCCAAGAAGATGAATGCACTTTCCTTAGGCGCGTAAAAACTTATCTAAAGCATATAATCTGCATTTTAAATCCATGTGTAAGATGAAATCAACCTAAAATCAAGGCTGCCAATTGTAGCTTGCATTTTTTGGCCATTTTCTCGAAAAAATCTTCTTTCTTCTTCCTCTTTTCTGCCATTTTCAAAGCTTAAGTTTTATCATCTTCCATTTCAAAGCTTCCAATGGTATCTTTCATTTGAAAGCCTAATGTTACGTTGTGGGGTTCGTAATCCTCTCTAATGCTCTCTGATTTCAAATTTCGTGTTTGAAATTTTTCTCCCCTATAAAAAATTATAACATTTTTGGGTACGGAAATTCATCGATAAGGTTTGAAATTTCTTCTCCTTGTCAATGTCCATAATATAAGTTATTTCCCTCTTTAACTCATAAATATAAAATTGCAGAAAACGTACACGCATTATTTTCCTCCTCCCTCTGAGAAGAATCGTGAAAATACTTTTCTCCTCTTCATCATTAGATTTGCCCCTCAAGATTAAAAAGATTGTCAATTTTTACTCACTTGGGTCACCATAACTATGTGTTCTTCTGCTAATAGAATAAGCTAAGCAAAAATGAATGTTTGAAAAATTAATTCTTGAAATGATAAAAAGTGAAGTACTAAGAAAAATCATTTCTGGATGTACAAAAATTACTTGTCATTGAAGTTGTAGAAGAAAGATTGATACACAATTGAATTATACATATTATTGGATAGTTTGAAATTAGAAATTTCATCCTAACTTAAAGAGAAAGGTAAAGGAAGTGGGCTCATTGAATATGAAATACGAAGAAAAATAGAAATGATAGGAGTGGGCCCCGTGCATGTATACAAACATATATATATATATATATATATATATATATTGTTATTTGTTATTAGTATGAAATTATACATCTCTGCAACAAACCAATAACTTAAATTCTATTAACCATTGTAATTGGTTATATTGTTGCATAATTACTCGTGTTAAATAAGGAATTGTGCAACTAATGACGACAATTAGAATTGTATCTTAGCTTTGATACAATTTCCTAGGGGCGTACAAAACTGAACTGAAAATCGAATCAAACTGCAAATTGAGTCAAACCGAGAAAAAAAAACTCGACTAGTGGTTGGTTTGACTTGGTTTGGTGTTGAAAAAAAAAACCTGACTATATTTGGGTTGGTTTGGTTTTAACTAAAAAAAATCAACCCAAGACCAAACCAACCCGACATTATATATATAATTTTAAAATTTTATTTTATACATAAAAATATTTTCTTTGATGTAATTTTTAAATATTTCTTATATTTTATCATAGTTTTTATCTTTTAATATAGAGAAAATGGTCTAAAACCCCCCCAACCTATACCCGAAATCCCAACTACACACTCCAACTTCAAGAGTGTCCTATAACCCCCCTGAACTTTATATTTCTCTATTTTCTATACACTTAAATGCTGACCTGTCATAGGAGGTGTTCTCACCTCCTCTAGGCGCGTTAGAAGGTGAATTTTGACGAAAATTTCTGAGAAAATAGTCATCTTCCCCACCCTTAAAATAAACCATTGTTTCTTCTCCATAGTAACAAAGACCAAATTCTCATACAAAAATTAAATTGGGTTTACATCAAATTCAATTGAACTCCCTAATGAGAATGTTTTTTTCCTTTTTTTTGTAGATCCTTTAATTATCAATCTCAAATTTCAATTAATAAATGAAAGGATTCAATCTCAATTGACCTCCATTAATGGCATTGCTAGTGCTTTCGTTTGTTCTCCCTCTTTTGCTGTTCGACCATCAGCCACCACTGACGCCACCTCCGGCGAAACCCAAACCACCAACAAAACCCCGTTCTCCTCTTACCCTCTCCTCTTATCTCTCTCCCATTCCGAGACAACCACCCTACCTCTGTTCTCACAACAAGGTCGATATTCATCTTTGTTTCTCACAATTCCATAGGAATTTGAAAGAATTGGGGGAAGAAATTACCTTTAGAGATTTTAAGAAATTGGGAGAGTATAGGAAAAAGTGAAAGGAATTATAAAAAAATTGAAAAAAATAAATAAATTAGTTGAATTTTCACCTGTAAAACGCGTGAAGTTCACAGGCCAACACAAATCTGGTTATGGCTTTTTAGGGGTGTAATTATTACAGTTTTAAACAATTCAGGTGGGTGATAGGACTCCTGTAAAGTTGCAGTGTGTAGTTGGGATTTCGGGTATAGGTTGGGGAGGGGGGGGTTTTAGACCATTTTCTCTTTAATATATTATTTCAAGTTTGAAACTAAGAATTCTAAATGGTTCAATAAAAATTATAGTACACAGATGTTGGTAATTATAATAAAGCTTAAATCAAAATCAAATTAATACTAATGCAAAAAGAAAATCAATTCAACACTAAGAATGACAATAATATTGAATATTTGTTCCTTGGTTTTACATTGGTTTAGACAATTCAAATACATAATCTAATTTTAATTTCCTTTAATATTTAGTCATGTAACTAATACTTATTAAATTTATTTTAGCATGATTTAGTACTTTTAAATTATGATCATTTTCATTATGACTTGTTAATTTGCAATATTTGTTTTACTCAATTTCATTATTATTATTTTTTTGTTGGATATTTTAGTGTCATTACTCATATCATATTTTGTGTTATTTTCTTAAGAAACACCTTAGATAGTTGTATTTTGGTAGGACTAAAGAATTTTTTAAAGTACAAGTAAATTATATGTTTGTATGAATACTTTACCGGAAAAACCCGAGGTTGAAAAACCCGAGTTTAATTGGTTTGGTTTGGTTTATAGATTTAAAAATCCGACACAAATGGTTTGGTTTGATGTTAGAAAAACCCGAACCAACCTGGCCATGTACACCCCTACAATTTCCCCACAACTCCGATATAAAAAAACAAAGAAAAAAGATAAGATGTTATATAAATAGCAAAAATCCCGTTGAATGTAAAATATACACATATATTATATTTTTTATGAATTTTTCTCAATATTTATTTGTTTAAGTGTTTATATCAAATTATGAAAAATTTATATAACTTATTGATTAATAAGGTTAAAATACATGTTAATTAATAACTATAGCTAAGTGCTAAGTATTAATATCCACATGTCATGTAACTTTTCAATACATTAGCAATATTATGACATCAAATTTACTTAAATTCAATACTTTCAACGTGAAATATAAATTAATATAAGAATTCACTAAAGTTAACACATTGTAAATCTGAGTTCAATTTTAAAAATACAATACATTCAATATAAAAAAACCTTATTGATTAAACTCGTAAATTTTAAATTTTGGATTTACTTTAAGCACCCACTAGTCCATCAGTGGAATCAAATTAGTTGGTTGTTTAATTATTCTCTAATTAGAATTTAGAGATATTAATTATTTCTTCTTTTCTGATAATGCATGCATGCAAAAAGTTCTAAAATCGATTAAACAACATTATCATGTCATTAGCTTTCATAGTTAACAAATAATTTGGAATCTTCATGAGAATCATCTCCATGTATTAATCACGTGAGGTTTATTTAGAGGAACATGTTTCAACAACCAAAAGTAGATCTAAGATTTTAAAGAGTTCATGACACTGATTGAATGTCGGATTTTCGATCGATATTCGGGTTCATATTAAATTTGGAATTCGCGCATTATATGATTAATTTCTGCCGGTGATAATCCTTACATTACTTTTTTCATTCGCAGGAACTCGAATTCGAGACCTCTAATTAAGGATGGAGATCTCAATCATTCCATCACAACTTATGTTGGGAATGCGCTCATATTCGTTGACATTTGTTACTCCTATATATAGAGTTAGCATATATAATTTATGTTGATAAAAATAAATACACTATTTTTACTTAAATCCTTCTTTGATTGCACTTTTTTAAACCGATGGTCTATCAGAAACAACATCTCTTTCTCATAAAAATAGAAATAAAATTTATATACATCTTATCCTTCCTAGAGTCTACTATAATGCTACATTCAGAGATGATTATAGCATATTTATTACGAGTTTAATCAAACTCAATTTCTTCAACACATTATTTATTATTATTATTAATTTAAAAGTGAAATATATTTCAAATTTTAAAGGCAAATAACTACAATCCGTAACTTCAATGATAGATCTACCCTTAGACTAGAGCTGTCCCAATTATGTGACAGCAATATATTGAACAAATAATTGCATGTAAAAAATAAAATAAAAAGCTGCACAAAGGTTATTGACTTACTTTACAACTAATAAATAATGTAATGCATGGCATAGAAAATTGGGTCTACATTTTATTTTTTTTTTTGCATGAAAATGAGCTCAAAAGACATATATTCCTTAAAAAAAATTAATCAAAGGAATTAGATTTTTTAAATTAATTAATCAAAGGAATTAGATTCTTACTTCACCATCCCCCTTAAAAAGTTAGATATAATATACATCTATCTCTTTTAATTATACACATCAATCTCAAATATAAAATGTATATTTACGGCTTATTGAAGCGAATGAATATAATTAAAAAACATAACATATTTTATTTGATTAACTTAACTATCTAACAGACAAATGAGAACACATGCAAGAAATTTTAAATTTTGAAATGTGGAAGTATCTTATTGTAATATTTTATTAGGAGTTAAGATATTTAATTGAAATAACGCTTAGTTCGAATGTCTGAATAAAATATTGTGACAAATTTAAAGAGTTGGTTATGTATTAAGCCTAACAAATCGCAATAGTGATTAAATTTATAAATTATATTTTCTAAACTCACTTTATTATGCCAGACTATATATTATAATATGTTTCAACTCTTTCATATTTTGGAAGTAACATCTAACTTAATATCATAGCCACATGCATGTAGTACCAACTAAATGGAGTGGTATTATTAATTTGATTTGTTGTATTAAAACAGTAAGTTGGTTATCTAATTAAGTGCAAAACATTCAATTTATTTAAGTTATTCAGTTTGACAATGTGTTTAATTTTTGAAATTCAACATATAGTATAATATATATATATATAT